>NW_007726725.1:164599-182456 GCF_000696425.1 Galeopterus variegatus
TGGATGATGGATGGATGATGGATGATGGGTGGATGATGGATGGATGATGGATGATGGGTGGATGATGGATGGATGATGGATGATGGGTGGATGATGGATGGATGATGGATGATGGGTGGATGATGGATGGATGATGGATGATGGGTGGATGATGGATGGATGATGGATGATGGGTGGATGATGGATGGATGATGGATGATGGGTGGATGATGGATGGATGATGGATGATGGGTGGATGATGGATGGATGATGGATGATGGGTGGATGATGGATGGATGATGGATGATGGGTGGATGATGGATGGATGATGGATGGACGATGGATGGATGATGGATGATGGATGGATGATGGATGGACAATGGATGGATGATGGATGATGGATGATGGGTGGATGATGGATGGGATGGATGGATAGATAATGGATGGATGGACTGATGAGAGATGGGTGGATGTTTGGATGGTGGATGGATAGATCGATGGGATGATGGGTGGATGATGGATGGGTGGATGGATGATGGATGGATGGTTGATGGATGGGTGGATGGATGATGGATGGATGGTTGATGGATGGGTGGATGGATGGATGATGGATGGATGATGGGTGGATGATGGATGGGTGGATGGATGATGGATGGATGGTTGATGGATGGGTGGATGGATGGATGATGGATGGATGATGGGTGGATGATGGATGGGTGGATGGATGATGGATGGGTGGATGGATGATGGATGGGTGGGTGGATGATGGATGATGGGTGGATGGATGGGTGGATCGATGATGGGTGAAGGATGGATGGGTGGATGGATGATGGATGGATGGTTGATGGATGGGTGGATGGATGGTGGATGGATGGATGATGGATGGATAGATGGGTGGTTGGGTGGGTGCATGGATGAATGAACAGGTGAGGGAAAGAGGAAGAAGAGGAGGAGGTAAGGCTAACCTAATTTCAGAAATCTTTCAAAATATGATGTGGCACTATGTAAATGTAAGCTATTTCTATTATTTTTTCATGTCTCTTTGGTTCCAAGTTCTACTGATCTTGGTAGATGTCAATTGTGTTAGATGTGAGCCATTAGCTTCACAAACATTGTTGAATACCTACTGTATGCCAGGTACTAGCCTGAGGCACTGGGGACACAAACGTGGGCAAGACACAGCCATCTTCCAGGCAGTAGGGGTGCGCTGCATCTCCAGGGCTCGTGCCTCCTGCACGTGGTGGTAGGTGCTCAGCGAACACTGGCTGAGTCAACATAAAAGGTAAAGCCTGAGGACTGTGCAGCTGTGTGGGAGGCATGATCGATTCTGCCTCAGGGAGGTGAGGGATGCTCCCTAGAGGTGCCACCACAGCGTGGTGCTCACCTGAGAGAGAAGCCAGTCGGGGCAACATGGGCATCATGACCATCAGGGCAGCGGGGTGGGATGCGGAGCTGGGAGATGCACATGAGGAGGACGGTGAGTGGTTTGGGGCTAACAGGTGGGGTGGAGGAGGGAGGTAAGAAATCACACAATGGGGAGAAAAGCAGTAAAAACACCAGCGTGGGGCGCACTTTCCTGTTCACCATTTCAGTGACTAGTGTGCAGCCGTGCAGTTGGCAGAACATGCATCCTGCCCATTTTACAGGTGGGCACACTGAGACCGGCAAGGGCCAGGCCACTGCAGAACTGAGGCCAGGCCCCTGCACCAAGTGACTCCCGGCCTCCCTGTCATGCCCATCACGTGGAAGCATGTTCAGCCCATACTCTTCCCGCCCGACCCCTGCAGGAGCCCTGTTTGCAGCTCTCCTCACCTCTCTCTCTGAGTAATTAATCCCCTTGAGGAAGCCGCATGGACATGCGCTAAGAAACTGCTTCCTGCTCCTCTGAGAGGCCTCAGGCACCTGCCTCCTTGCAGGAGGCCTCTAGGAATGACAGCCAGGGCCATGCGATGAGGTGAAAGTGCAGTCTGGGGGTCCAGGAGGCAGCACCCACCCCCAGCAAGCCCTGTCCTGTGCAGCAGGGCCAGGCCAGCAGTTCTGGGTGAGAGACAGGGTGGGAACATGTGGGACCCACCACAATCCCAGGCTGGATCCTGATGGGCTGCCACAGCGGCAGGTACATTCCCACCTGCCAGCTCCAACCACACCTGCCAGCTCCAACCACACCTCCCAGCTCTGCTCTCAGTTTATCCTGACACCTTCAGGCAACATGGCTACCTTTTCCAGGAAGCCTCCCCTGGTTTCCCCAGCCCTCCCTCCCTGAGACATTTGTTGCTTCGCTATCAGGAGGCACTTGGCTGACTGCGTGATGTTGGAGCCCAAACTCAACAAACGTATTCTGTACAGGGCCAGATGGTAAACATCTTAGGCTTTGTGGGCCATACAGTCCCTGGTACAACTACTCTGCTCTGTGGCTGGAGTGCAAACACAGCCACAAACAATTTGTAAATGAGTGAGCATGGCCGTGTGCCAATAAAACTTTACAGTAACAGACGGTGGTGAGCAGACTGGACCCATGGCCACAGTTTGCCAGCCCATTGTAGGTTGGATCATGTGACTCCCTCAAAGCCCCCTGGTGACTCCCAGCTGCCCACAGAATGTCCAGGTGCCTCATCGGCACCAGTCACCACTGGGGCCAACATGTCACTCCTCAGAGCCTCTGCTGTCACTGCAGTTGCCGGCAATGTTCAGCTCTCATTCACTGGGCACTTACTGTGTGTTGGGCACTGCAGTGGACCCTGGAGACACGGTAGTGAATAGCCAGCTGTGTTTCCCGGGACTCGGTTTGGTGAGGGACATGGAGAACAAATGAGCACACAATGAACGTACGATTGACACAGCGGTGCAGGCCAGGGACGAAGAGCAGGCCGGGGGAGGGCACATCATGGGGGCCTGGCTGTCCAGAGGGCCAGAAGGGTTCCATGAGATGGGGACAGGCAAGGCCGTGGGGAGCAGGATTCAGATGGTGCTGCAGAGGTGGCCAGCAGCCAGGCCACACGGAGCCCTGGGAACCGTGTCAAAGATTTGGGTGTAAATCAGTGAACTTCTGCTAAGTAGCAAAACATCCCAAACTTAGCAGCCAAAATAACCATCATTTATTTCCATTTATTTAACTTACAATTCCATAGATTAGCAACTGGGGCTGGGCTCAGCAGGAAAACTCTTCCAGCCTTGGCTGGGTTCATTCATTCATCTGTCATCAGCTACAGGGTTGGCTTGGGGCTGGCTGGTCTCGAAGGGATGGAGGAAGGGATAGAGAAATAGAGGGAGGGAAGGATAGATGGATGGATAGATGTATGGATGGATGGATGAATAAACGGATACATGGATGGGTGGATACATAGATGGGTGGGTGGATGGATGGGTGGATATATAGATGGGTGGATACATGGATGGGTGGGTGGATGGATGGGTGGATACATGGATGGGTGGATACATAGATGGGTGGGTGGATGGATGGGTGGATACATGGATGGGTGGGTGGATGGATGGGTGGATGGATGGATGGATGGATGGGTGGGTGGATACATACATGGGTGGATACATGGATGGGTGGATGGATGGATGGGTGGGTGGATGGATGGGTGGATGGATGGATGGGTGGATACATGGATGGGAGGATGGATGGATGGGTGGATACATGGATGGGTGGATGGATGGATGGGTGGATACATGGATGGGTGGATGGATGGATGGATGGGTGGATACATACATGGGTGGATGGATGGATGGGTGGATAGATGGATGGGTGGATACATGGATGGGTGGATACATGGATGGGTGGGTGGATGGATGGGTGGGTGGAAGGATGGGTGGATGGATGGATGGGTGGATACATGGATGGGTGGATACATGGATGGGTGGGTGGATGGATGGGTGGATACATACATGGGTGGATGGATGGATGGGTGGATACATGGATGGGTGGGTGGATGAATGGAATGAGAAAGAAAGTCTGGTGACCCTTCCACTATTTACAGTTCTTTATGGTGCCAGTTTATGGGGGTTGAGTACCCTTCACTGAGTCACATGTCTGGGAACTGGTCTTTCCCTTCCCCTCTTAGAGGATCAAGACTTGGGATTGCTGGTCACTTGGAGGGCATTTCAGGGGCCCCCTTTCTGCCTTGGTTTCAGAACCTGGGCTGGCCGTTTAGCTCACTTGGTTAGAGCACAGCCATGTAACACCAAGGTCAAGGGTTCGGTTCCCCATACCAGCCAACTGCCAAAAAAAAAAGAAAGAAAGAAAGAAAACAGAACCCTCCCTCCCCTCTTGGTGCCAGTGAGAGGCAGGCTGTAGTCCAGCAGAGAGCTGCCCACCAGGCTTGTCTTCAGCTGTCACTTCAGAAGTGCACAACCTCTGGGTCAGAACAGGGGTGCAAAGGCCACCTCTGCCAACTCAAGGATTTTGGCACCGATGCACTCCCGGCAAGGCAGAGCAGGGCTGTGAGACTCCTTCAACGTCTAATAAAAGGCGCTCAGCCCAGCAGCTTTACTTGCCTTTTAAGACTCACATCTGCGCCTGAGTGCCAACAGCTCCCTCAGGGCTCGTGTTCAAACAGAATGTGGCTGGTGTCTGCACCTGCACAAAGGGGACAAAGGTTTGTCTTTTCTCCTTGTTTGAATTTCTGGCCTGCAGTTCAGCTGGACACCATAAATACTTAGGAAATGAAGTCTCTCCAGACACATGTCTGTGGGATTGTCCCTCTCTTTGCAAACTGCCCCTCCCTAGTTTTCCAAAACGAACACAGTGCCACTGCTCTGGGCTCCATTCTTCTCCTGTCTTGACACCAAATAGGATCTATGCCTATCAAAGGCAGGGCCACCGAGATAAAAACACCCCAAACCCCTTCATGCTGCTATTCATTACCCACTACAAGAGAAGTAGAAAGTTCTTCTAACAGGCAGCCCCAGCCTGCGGCTGAGGACCCCACACACGGTGCACAAGCCTGCACGAAAGGCGCCAGCTGCAGCTAGCTCCTCTGATGACAATTTTAGACTCCCTGCCAATCAAAGCCAAAACTGATCCTCTGTTCTTTCTCAACTCATTCTCTCCCTTCCAGAAAGTTCAGCAGTACACAGTCATCGTTCAGGCCACAGACATGGAGGGAAACCTCAACTACGGCCTCTCAAACACAGCCACAGCCATCATCATGGTGACAGACGTGAATGACAACCCGCCAGAATTCACGACAAGCACAGTGAGTCCCTCTTGCGGCTGCTCTGTCTGGTCGGAGGCACTGGGCAGACAACGTGGTCGCTGAGAGCCAGGCAGCAGGTGGTGCGCGGGGCAGCTCACTCCAGGTGTCTGCAGCAGGGAGGCCATAGCCTGGCCAGGGAGGGGCTGCTGGGGGCCAGTGGGGTCACTGTGTTCCACTCAGCACAGTGCCTCACGGGACCTGTGAGCTCCAGAGGAGGTGGCAGGTGTTGTGTGGGCTGACGTCACAGCTGCTTTTGGAGGAGTGTGTGTGGCTGTGTGTGCAGTGGCATCTGCTTGGGGGACACCCAAACAGGGCCTTGAACAGGGCCTTGGACAGTCCCTGCATGCGGCCCTCAGCTGGCCCCCCATGGCCTCTGTCAGCAGAAAGGAAAGGGTGGGTCGTGACTGGGCCCCAGCCCGGCTACTCAGGACCTCAGTGATCAAGCATTGCTGGTAGATATCATGTGTCCACTCAACAAATATCACTGAAAGTCCACTGTGGGCCTCGAGCCCACAGTTCATAGTTCCCTCCTGGAGTGAATAGCCTAGAGACAGCTCATGAGTCACCGGCTCCCACTTCCTCTGGATTCCAACAGAGCAGCTGTGGCACAAGGAGGGTCCCCATCCCATGAAACCCTCGGGAGTCACTTGGCATCAGCAGACGTCTGACAGACCCACTTGCAGCCACCCATCAGTCTTCAGGGGTCCTGGCTGCTGCTGTCTTCCTGCTCACCAGCCAGCACCCTCAGCACGACTCCCAGCTCCTTGGAAAGCTGCCCGCGCAGACCCCAGGGCAGTGCTGACACAGTGGGCCCGTGGTCCGGCCAGTGTCCTCCAGAAGAGCACGGGAGCAGGGGCCAGGCCAGGACTGCAGAGCGGCAGGTCGGCAAGGGCCCCAGCGGGCCGTGGCCGGCTGTGGCCAGGGTGCTGGGTCTCAGCATCTGCCCTGCCCCACCCTCTCCTGAAGCCAGTCCCGAGGGCCAAGTGATGAGGGGCGTGAGCCAGTAAAGGTACCAGTGGTGACACCAGCACCAGCGCCTCTGCAGAGCGCCTCCACCGGGCACCAGCAGGGCTTCCCGCCAGCCTCTGAGGGGTGGGGCCCCATAATGGACGCAGACACTAGGGCTGTGGAGGTTAAGCCCCTTGCCCAGAGCCACACAGCCAGCAAGGGGCAGCGGCTGGAACCGGACCCCGCAAGCTGTGCCACAAAGGAAGGGGAGGGAGGTGCAGGGACGGAGGGAGGAGATGGCTCCTCCCACAGAGCAGTCCTCCCTGAGGGGGGAGCCCCCTTGCACAGCACCCCCTCCTGCAACCCAGACTGCGGTGCCTGTGGGAGGTGAGTGCACAGCGCCATCTAGTGGGCAGATGGCAGCATGGAGAGCCGGCTCAGGCACCTGCAGACCAGTGGGGGGCTCTGGGCGCCCCTCAGGCTCCTGGTGGCAGAGCAGCCAGGAGCTCGTGGAGGATTCGACCAGGCCGAGCCCCAGCTGGGGAAAGCATCCATGCAACTGGCCAGGGAGGCGTTCCAATGGCTTGGAAAACGGCCCCCTTCTCTTTCCTGGGCTTCAGTTTCTGTCTTCCATCTGCCAGCCAGAGGGCAACGGGCAGTAGAGGCTCAGGCCCAGGATCAGGAGAGGGAGGGGCCTGGTAGAATAACAATACCCAGGCACCAGGACCCCGACGGGTCCTCCCCCACAGCCAGCCAGGCAGATCCAGCTGCCCTCACAGTGAGAAAGACACTCCCAGAGGGGTTGCCAAGCAGAGCCTTGCCCTGTGTACCTGCTGTAACGATGACAGGGATGCACAGCTGTCCCTGGGATGGTCATACTGGGCACTGGCCCATTAGCAGGCAGGTTCATCCCTCTCTGCAGCCATCTTGGGGGCACCATCTACCCCTCCCCCCACTCTGCAGAGCAGGGGACTTGCCCAGGGTGACCTCGTAGTAAGGAGCCAAGCCAGCAACAAATTCAGGCCTGAACCTGTCCCTGGCATCTGGCACCATCCATGGAGGTCCTGGGGCAGCCCTGCAAGTGCTCAGAATCGTCTGCTGAGTCAGGGCCTCAGCTGGTCCAGGGCAGGTGGTGAGCATGCCGTTCCAGAGACCCAAGCTTGTCCCGCGCCAGCCTGCTGAATTCCAGTTGTCAGGGTGTGATGGAAGTAGCTCTCCTAACCACGGGGAACCCCTCCACACACACACCTGCCCAGGAACTGGCCTTGGGACCTGTAGTCACCATGGAAACCAGGGCAGAAGGAAGCCAGGCCAAGTCCAACGACAGGTTTGTCCCCAGCAGGAGGAAGGGGCTTGAGGCACTGCGGTGACCCAAAGGGGTGGGGTCAGCGGGTCAGAGGTCAGTCAGCCCCTTGTTTGGGGAAAGACACCAGCAGGACGCTGAGGAGGCATCACAGGGTGATGGGGTTGGCAGCAGCCCTCGGAGTCTGGAATAAGCTGCTCGGAGCCCCACCTGCCCCCCAGTGTGTACAAGCCTCAGTCTCCCCATCCAGAAACAGGGTGCGTGCCGCCTTGCTCCAGGCAGGGAGCATGCTCTATCCCACCCACATGTGAATTTTCCAGGTGACTAGGTCACATGGTCATGGAGGGAAGGGGTGCTCATACACACCTAGGGCCAGGATGGCCCTTGGTGTGTCCCCCTCAGAACGGGTGACAGACGAGCCCGCAAGACACTGTCTACTCTTCATTGTGGGAGTGGGTGGGGCAGAGGGGCTGGCAGGACGGCCACACTGCCACACACACGCAGGGCTATTTTTATCAAGCCTAATCAAGAACAATCAGCAGAAGCTAAAGAGATGCAGGGGGATTTGCATGATCCGATTCCTATTCTTAAATGTTAATTAAAAGTTATTTTCCCTTCGCCTGCTCCCCGCACACGGCTGCACTGCCCTCCATAAGGCTGAGTCAGGTCGCACAGCCGGAGCCTACTCTGCACTCATGCTTCCTCCCAGGGTGAGTGTGGAGTCTGCTGGGGAAAGAGCCGGTGGCCCCAAAGGACACCACCTTCAGACCCTGCCCCGAGGGCCTCCTGTTTGCCACATCCAGAGGTCCGGGAGTGAAGCCCCCGGGGACAAGAGAGCTGCCCTGGAAACCCAGCATCAGGGCTGGCCAGCCTTCCTCCAGCCCAGCCCCCTCCCCAGCCATTCACATCCCTGCAAGGAGGGTCTCCTGGAGTCAGGAAGCCCAAGCACTGGCCCCCTCTTGGTGCCTCCGAGCTGTGTGACTGTGGGCTGATAGATGGACCTCTCTGAGCACCAGAATGTTAGTCCCCATTTTCCACCGAAGTGTGAAACCATCTCAAGGTATTGCCAGGAGCATCTGCTTATTGATGTGAAAGCTGAACAGTATAAATCTGCTCTAAAAATGCCAGGGTGGTGCCCAGACCTCCATCCCAGGGGCATCGAGCTGAGAGCTGAGCAGATGAGGTTCCAGCTTTAACAGACCTGGAGTCCTGTCCCAGTTCAGCCTTTCACAGGGAGGCTCACCACAAAGTTGCCCACATCTTCTAAGCCCAGTTTTCTCATCTGTTAAGAAGAGTGGGGGGTTGAAGGTACATCATTGTTGCTGTTTAAAAGTTGCACATGGTAAGGCATGATTTGCTTTTACGGTATGTTTTAATGAGTGATCTAGTCCCCATCCCAAGGCAGGCGTGAATAAAATTAGGTTAGTGTTTTGAGCAAGGAGGGGGAGTCATGTTAGTTTTCCTCCCAGGGTCCTCTGAAGGCAGGACAGGGAGGCGGCCTGCCACATGCTCGGCCAGTGTCCACTCTTATCACGGTTCACATTTACACAAGGATCGCTCATGCAAAGGGGTTAAGAATGGTTTTGGCAGAGGCAGGGGGTCCACTGAATTTAGGAGCCCTGGGGTCTGTGGACCCCAAATTTTTAGGTTCTTCTTGAAGCATCTGCCCCAAGAAGCCCAGGGACCATGCGTGTGGCACCGTCCTCGGGCATGACCTGCCTGGCTGGGAGGAGAGGCAGCCTCAGCTTTTGGGTTAGACAGACAATGGCCCAACCTTGGCACCTTCCTGGGGACTGGCAGGGCGAGCCCAGGGCGGCTCCCATCAGCAGCTGCTCCGGCCCCTCAAGCCTGAGAGCGAGCCCACTCTGTCCAGGCCCTGTGTACCCCTCTCTTCCTCGGCTCCTCAGTCACGTGTGCAAACCCGGAGAAGGGAGAACTGCAATCCAGCAGGAACTCATGAGAACAGGAGTTTGGCATCTTAGGATTGGAATGGACTCGGTGCCCTTAATTATGCTCAGCTGCGCAGTGCCAACCTCGGCCATAAATAATTAATTGGAGCCAGCTTTTCTGAGCACTGAGGTGGCGGCCACAGGGGCCGGGGGGCCAGAGCTCCCATCCCCCACCTGACTCCACACCCCACCTCCCTGCCCCTCCTGCCAGGCCAGCGTTCAGCTCCCAGGGGCACTCCTAAGAGCCCTGCCCTGGGAACACAGCATGGCCAAAGACAGTGGCACGTGGGACTGGGGTCTGAGAGTCTCTGTGGCCCTGGAGCGGGGACACACAGAACTCGCAGTCCCTGGGGCAGGAGGTCAGGACTCCAGTGTCCCTGGCGAATGCCAGTGACTCTCTCTCCACTCTCCTCGAGCTCCCTGGATCCTCCAGTTCCGATGTCTAAACTCAGAACCCAAAAGATAACTGTTATTGTTTCACTAGACAGAAAACTAAATTTCAGAAATTAAAAACATTATAATGTCCAAAGGGGCAGCCATGCTGTAGATGTTCCAGTGGAAGCGGACAGAATGGAGGAACCACAGCTGGCGGCCCCAGGCGGCTCCGAGGCAGTGGCACAGACCACATCCTGGCCAGACAGGAGCTGCCAGTCCACTCTCAGCCATGCTAATTAAAGTGACGGGTCCTTTGGGTGCCAGCCGGGTGAGAGGACCAGGCAGGGGAGGTGCTGACCCTAAGTAGACGCCCTTGTCAGGGCCGGGCTCGGGCCAGGAGAAGCAGCTCCAAACCGTGCTTAAACGACATGCGGGGGTGGTGGAGGGGGCGGCTTGGGAGGACCAGGGCCCTCGTCAAGACCCACCCAATGGTTCCAGCAAACGAGACAACAGTAACAAAAAGCACCAATGCCATCCGGCCATGGCGGGGGCGGGGAGGAGCGGCAGGAGAACAGTGTTGCTCGCCTACACCTGCCCCGTGCAAAGAGGAGAATTAACACGCGTGCAACGGCCTTCCTGGGAGACGCCGGGCCTCAGTGGGTACCGGTCACCAGATGCAAAAGTGAAGGTCGCAGCCAGCCACAGCTCATGTTTACCAGATATCGAATCACCGTGACCCCTCCAGCTGCAAAAAAACCAGCACAGAAAATGGGAGGGGTGGGTAGAAACTGACTGCAGCAACAGGTGGCAGAGATGGACGTCTTCTCAGCCCAACGAGCTGCAGGAGCTGGAGCAGTTGAAACAATGCAGGGTCGCACCCTCAGAGGCCAGAGGCCGGAGGCATCTCACCTGCAGGCCTGCGGGCGCATCACAGATGGACATTTCAGACAAGCCTGTTAGCACACACGCACTCATACACGACAGGCGGTGAAAACGGGTCCTCGGAGCCACATCCATGGGGGGCTCGAGTTGGAGGAAGAGCAGCCTCACTCTGCCCCTCACTGGACACATGGACCCCCAGGCTGTCACCTGGCCCGGGTGCAGGAGCAGCCAGTGCTGGGACTGCGGCAGCTGGGGCCTCATGGCTCCCCCTGAGCTAGCTGGAAGTGGCAGGCAGGCCTCCACTGGGTTGATGTTTGGGGCAAAAGGTGACTCACTGGAAGGAGTGCCCTGGGAGGCCACACGAGGGAGTGGGGTGCTGTGGTGCTCTCTCACAGGTGGGCACCTGAAGGCCGTGGTGCCCGGAGCCCTCAGAATCGGGCACCAGTCAGACAGCTGCTGAGAACCGATAAAACGCAGGGACCCGTGCCTCCCCGGCGGGCTCTCCAGGTGACTGGGTGAGGCAGGGGCACAGTGCTCATGCCCAGCCCTCCCTCGTGGAAGCTGAGGCTGGAGAAAGACCTGGGATTCAGAGGGAGGTGAGTCCAGGTTCAAGTCCTGCCACGTCCACTAACCAGATGGGCAAGCCAGGCGAGTTTAGATCCAGGACACATTTCAGAGAGTCTCCAGCCCTGCCTGCCATGCTCAGCGAGGCTCAGAGGGGCTGCAGGACATGCTCAGAATGTCACAGCCTAGGGAGGCAGAGCTGAGAGCCACTCCCGGGCCACCAGAATTGTGCCTGTGGTCGGCCCCTCTCACCCATTCACAGAGACCTGCATGGGGAGTGGGCCGGGTTCAGTCTCCAGCTCCGTCACTACAGCTGTGTGACTGTGGCTGAGTTACTCAGCCTCCTGGGGTCCCACTTCCTTGACTATGAAATGGAAGTCATGGTAACACCTGAGTCACAGGTTCCTGAAGATGACACATTGAAGGGACCCACAAGCGGGAGGTGGGGCTGCTTGCCATGTGTGCGAACACCCGACTTCTCCCCGCTGGAGAAGGGACTCCCACGGCCCTGGTCATGGTGTCCTGCATAGTGGAGGTGTCTTGAAGGTCTTGCTGGACATTGCATGGGTCTGTCATTCTGCACCCTGAGAGCCGCTGGCATCTATGAGGATAGCTGAGTATGCTTTCCCCAAGCCTTGGCTGTCCCTCTGTTCTCACCCAAATCCTCCTCTATGCTAATGTGACCCTCCCCTGGGAGCCATGTGGATTCTGCCTCAGAGCCAGGATTGCGATAGAAGGCCCTCGTAGGAAGATGAAATCCACCTGCCTCTNACGGCCCTGGTCATGGTGTCCTGCATAGTGGAGGTGTCTTGAAGGTCTTGCTGGACATTGCGTGGGTCTGTCATTCTGCACCCTGACAGCCGCTGGCATCTATGAGGATAGCTGAGTATGCTTTCCCCAAGCCTTGGCTGTCCCTCTGTTCTCACCCAAATCCTCCTGTATGCTAATGTGACCCTCCCCTGGGAGCCATGTGGATTTTGCCTCAGAGCCAGGATTGCGATAGAAGGCCCTCGTAGGAAGATGAAATCCACCTGCCTCTCGGGATGAGTGTACATTTGAATTCTGGATTATGGTCGAGGCAAGAAATTCCATTCCAGTGCTCTTAGAATTTTTTCTTTTCCAAATATCTGCCTGTGCATCCCATAGGGCCTGAGAGGCTTTCCCCATGCCTGAAAATCTGAAAAAATTAAATTAAAAAGTCATTATGGCTGGGGAAGTTTAATAAGAAAATCCTAAACCAGATTTATCAGCTAAGGCCCTTCTTTGTGAACCTTTATTAAACTTGCATGAATTAAAATAGATTCTTTGTATGAACTTCACCCAGAAGTCTGGAAGGGAACAGGCGCAGGGCACACAGCTCTCTGTGATGACGGGAACCCTGCTCCCAAGGATGGGAGCAGAGCAGGGGAGGTGTCAGATGAGCTCTTGCTGAAACTCAGGTGACCCGCAGAACCCACCCGGTCGTTTAAGTAGAGATGGATGCTACCAAAGAACATGAGAGTGGCCTGTGCAATCAGAGGAGTGGGTGCATCAGGCGTGGGAGCTGCTCTACCGGGAGGGCCCTGCTGTCCCCACCACCAGGCATGGAACCTCAGCCCCTGCCCAGTGCTGGATGGGATGCCCCACCTTCTGCTTCTGCCAGCGCCAAAACTGAAGGCATCTCTGCTGCTCCCAGAATCAGACCCTCTCCGCCTCTCTCCTGAGTCACAGTCACGCAGGCACGTTTGACTGGCAGGTCCGAGGTCACCTGACCCAGTTGTGGCTAAGAGGAAGCTGGGAAAGCAGTTTCTGGAAAATAAGGAAGGGAATTCAGAAGGTACTGGGAGCCAGGAAGCCTAACCGATGTCCACTAAACCGACGCTGGCAACTTGAACAAGAAGAGAATACCTCGTCTCTCAGAAGCTGAAAAGTCCTAGAAAATCAGACTTCAGACACAGCTGGCTCCAGGCTGCAGCAGTGTCACTCAGACCCTCCCCAAGCCATGTTTCCTCTGGGCTGGCTTTGCTCCCAGGCTACTTGGCAGCCCCCACCCCACCCCGAAACCTTCAGACTCTTGTAGTTACAATGCCCGGGCCAGGGGCAGGGGCCCCAGAACCAAGCCCTGACTGGCTGACAGAGGTCATGTGCCCATTTCTGAACCAGTCATTGAGGTTGGGGTTCAGGGTCTGGATAGTAGATATTTTTGACTGTGGTGGCCGTACTGTCTCTGGCACGACCACTCAGCTCTGCCGTTATAAAAAGCAGCTACTGACAATATGTAAATAAATGGGCATGGCTGTGTGCCAACAAAACTTCATTTACAAAAACAGGCTGCAGGCTAAATTCGGCCTTGTAGTTTGGTGATCCCTGTGCTAGACCAAGCTGACCAGAGCCCCTAAGGAAACTTGGGTGACATGGACCCAGGAACAGAGGTGGGTGGTCCTGGTCCTCCCTGCCGCAGAGCACCTCTTAGTCATGGGTCTGGCTCTGGACCAGAAGCTGGCCCCGGACCAGAAGCTGGCCCCAAACAGACTCGTCCTTCCCTCCTGGGGCACAGGCCCTGGCCACGGCCCACACCTCCCTCACAGCCCTATACACTGGCCCTCACCACACATGCACCTTGCCTGCGCTCACCTTCCTGTCACCTGTTAGAGATGGCAGACCCCATGTCATGAAAAATGAGTCCAACTTCGTTCAGCTCTGGGTCCCGCAGCCGCTGGGTGGCAAACGTAATCAGACCAGACCCAAGATCTGCCATGGCGACGCCCAGGAGCTGCAGGGCCCCTCGATTCTGGCAGGCTGCATTAGGGCACAGTAGTGTCCCTGAAAGAGGGAGTAGTCCTGGGCCAAGCATCGAAGACTAGCCACGTGTGCTGCAGGCAGGGCCTATCCAGCAGGGTGGCTGCACTTGTGGGGTGTCTCCGGGGAGTACTGAGGTCCCAGCTCACAGCATATTTAGCAAACTCAGATGCGTGGGAAGTTCATCAGCCTTAAGTCGCGGGGGGCAACTTTGCAGGCCTGAAAAGCCCCCACCCACCCCAAGACCCTCCCACTACTTCCTCTCCTCTACCTGGAGACTTTCCCAGCAGAGAGTATATAATGGGACCAGCTCCCCCACTCCCTGGAGACCACCAGGAGGGGCTTCACATCATCCCCCATACCTCTAACCTGCCCCCAGGAGGGTCCCCAGGAACCAGGTCATCCCTGCCCTGACACAGCTGGTACCACCCTGGGCCTCCCCAGGATGACCCACCTCCTCCCACCCAGACTCAGACATTCCTAGAACATGTTCACAGTCTCCTCCTGATGTCCCCCCCTCCCCATCGCCCTGTGCCTGAGGCCCGACTGCCCAGGCCACCACCAGGCCACAGCCTTAGCAGAGGTGTTCTGTCTCCCACCTGGGACCGCAGGACCCCAGTCAGGCAGGGCAGCCCCTGGCCCCTCTCACCCCCTCCCTCCAGCCCCTGCTGTCCCTCCAACGGACACCGTTCCTACACACCACGATTCTGTGCCAAGCGGCGCTGTCTGTGCAACGAGAACACCAGCTCCCTGAAGGCAGGGCCTGTCTGTCTTGTCGGGGGACGGCCTGACCCCTGGGTGGCCCTGCACATATTCGAAGAATGGAAGGGTGAGCCACGAAGCCTCCCCTCCTCCAGGGCCTGGGGCAGCCTCTCCAGGCGCCCCCCCAACCCCATAAAAGCCCAGCCCAGGTGTCCATCCTCTGGCTCCCGGCTGCGGCCACCTGGGTCAGGAGCCAAGGAGAGAACAGGGAGCCCAGCCCACACTGGATAAATAGGGCGGCAGTGGTAGCCACTATCCACTGGAAGTTTCATCAAATACCATCCTCGAATCCCGCAATAGGATTTTTTATTGCTGAGCATTCAGCGTTTACGGGCACCTGCTCCACAGACAGCATCATTCATCTGGATGAGATCCCACTTTGGATAAATTCACCGTTTTTCTTCCCCACAAGGTATTGTATGGGGATTTGGACACCGTGTGTGCCAGGCGACAGTCAGGGGCCCTTGGCATCTGGTCCCCAAGCGGGGCCGGGCTGAGGGTTTTCAGCTGAGTGTTGGCGTCCTAGCCTTTGAAATACAGATGAAGGGCTGTGAGCTTGTCTGGGATGAAACTGGAATCTTTGTCCACTCTTGACAGGGCAGCTGACCTTGGTGTGGTCTCATTTCTCCCACTGGGTTTCGGTCTTTTTTAGGAACACAGACACGGCTCCTGTCGGGGAAGGGGACAGGAAGGCTTCACTGTTGTGCATTGATATGCAGGCTTCTGCTCGTTGGTTCATTCATTCATAGACAGAGATGCCTGGTCATGGGTTGGCAGGGATGCTCCCACCTGTGTGGCCTTGCACCATGTTTGCCCAACGCCGTTGTCCCCTGGCCGGGGTCTCCATGTCCCCATGCCTCACTCACAGTGGATGTTCATGAAACACGGCACTGGCTATCCAGGTGAGTCTGCATTGTCATCTGGTCCCCTTCTCCCCCCAACTCTGTGACTCCTGGCTTGGAACCTGGACTCTCGGTCCCCTCTGCCCGTTGAGGCCCCACTTGTGACAGTTGCTGTCAGAGGCCTCCAATGCCCCTGCCAGCCCCTTCCCTCTTCACTTCACAGTGCCCCTCTGGTGGCTCGTGGTGGCCATGGGAGGCCACTCTGGCCAGTGATGTCAGCGGAAGGCCACTGGGGTGTGCTCCAGGAAGGCTCATTTTGTTGTCTAAAGGACAGATGTGCTGGAGGGAGAGGTCCCTTCACCTTTGACCATGATGTGGACATGATGGGCAGAGCTGCAGCATCCTGACCACAAGGAGTCCAGAGAAGGACAGAGCCACCAGCCTCAACGTCCCGAGACACACAACCACTGCCGGCCACCCACGGCCTGCGGTCTCCTGTGTTCTGAAGAAGCAAGCCCCGGGCCCAGGCCCCATCGGTGCGGTTTCCTGCTCATTGCACCCTGAGTTCCAGGCCCGACTCCCGGCCTGGGGTGATGCCCTGCACACAGCAAGTGCTCAAATGCCAGGTCGTTGTCACTATTCCTAGGGGACCACTGCATTTTTAGAGGATGCAGCATCCAAGTTAGGAGAAGACGAAAGAGCAAGATCTCGCCCTGCTGGAGAGTGCGACTTGGCACAATCACTTCAGAAAGCAGCCAGGCAGCGTGTGCTGGAGCCGGACCTGCCCTCTCGGCAGCTGCCGCAACAGAGCACCACGGACCAGGCGGCGTGAGTTCATGAAGCTGTCCCCTGAGCACGCCGCACCCTGGGAGTCTCTTCTTCCACTTACAAGAACACCAGTCGTACAGGGTTAGGGCCCACACTAACAGCTTGTTTTTAATCTAATCTCCAAATACAGTCACGTTCTGATGTATCAGGGGTCAGGGCTTCAACCTATGAAATTGGGGGATACAGTTCAGTCCCTAACAGCACCCCACACCAGGACCCCACCACATCCCTCCCAGAGACATTCCCGGCAGGAAGTAGGAAGGTGTGTGGACATCCACCGCAGACACGCAGCAGCCCTGGTCCTGACGCTGATGCCTGTCCACGGCGGGAAGGACAAGTGACCACAGGGTGGTGGTCACCTCTCACCCACAGTCTCACTCTCCAGCGTTTCAATCACCCACGGCCAACTGCATTCCAGAAACGGGAGCACAGGACGGTACAATAAGATATTTTGGGAGAGAGAAAGGGACCTCATTCACGTAACTTTTATTACAGTATATTGTTATAATTGTTCTATTTTATTGTTAGGTATTGTGAATCTCTTACTGTGCCTAATTTATAATTAAACTTTGTCATAGGTGTGTGTGTACAGGAGAAAACACCGTGTATGTAGGGATGGCACTGCCCACAGTTTCAAGCATCTGCTGGGTCTTAGAATGTGTCCCCGCGGATAAGGGGGACGACCGTACACTCACACCACGGAATTCTGCTCCGCAACTGCAGCTGCACGCAACATAGAGGAACCTCAGAGCCACAGTGCAGAAAAGGCCAGACACAAAAGACATGTGCTGGTCTTTTTCAACATAAAGTACAAACCCAGGTGAACTAATCCGTGGCACTAGAAATCAGCAGGGGCTGTCTGAGTCTCCCGGAGCTGCTGTAACAAATGACCACAAATGCCGGGCTTAAAACCCACAGAATTTTATTTTGTCACAGATCTGGAGACCAGAAGTCTGAAACCAAGGTGTCAGTGGGGCTGTGCTCTCTCTGAAGACTCTGGGGCAAATCATTCCTGCTTCTGCTGGCCACCCCAGCCTTCCTGGGCTGTGGCCGCATCGCTCTATCTCGCCTCCGTCTGCACATGGGTTTCTCCTCTGTTTTCTTCTCTTCTGTCTTTGTCAGATCTCCCTCTGTCTCCATCTTACAAAGTGCATGTGATGGCATTGAGGGGCCCTCCCAGATAATCCAGAATAATCTCCCCATCTCAAAATCCTTAACCTAATCACATACTTCTCCATGTAACATGACAGGGATTGGGACATGGACATATCTTGGGACCACCACTCAGCCCACTACAGGTGGAATCTCTGTAGCCTGGAGGGGCTCCTGAGTGGGAGCCGTGTCCATGCCACCCAGTCCGTGGTGCTCCATCGTGGCAGCCGAGCTAAGACAGGCAGGTTCAGCTCCAGCAGACGCTGCCCGGCTGCTTTCCAAGTGGCTGTGCCAACG
>NW_007726725.1:182865-186490 GCF_000696425.1 Galeopterus variegatus
GATCTCCCTCTGTCTCCATCTTACAAAGTGCATGTGATGGCATTGAGGGGCCCTCCCAGATAATCCAGAATAATCTCCCCATCTCAAAATCCTTAACCTAATCACATACTTCTCCATGTAACATGACAGGGATTGGGACACGGACATATCTTGGGACCACCACTCAGCCCACTACGGGTGGGAATCTTTGTAGCCTGGAGGGGCTCCTGGGTGGGAGCCGTGTCCATGCCACCCAGTCCGTGGTGCTCCATCATGGCAGCCGAGCTAAGACAGGCAGGTTCAGCTCCAGCAGACGCTGCCCGGCTGCTTTCCAAGTGGCTGTGCCAACGTGCACTCCCAGAGCATGTGACATCCCATTCTGTCCACGTCTTCTGTTTCTTGATCTGGATTCTGGTTACACAGTGTGTTCCATTTGGGAAAATCTACTGAGCTGTACACGTGTGATACATGCCTTTTCTGTGCATATTTTATACTTAATAAAAGCATCACAATTTTTTTAAGTATTTATGATTCCGTCTAAAAATCTCTGATCCTCCAGAGAAGTTTCCACTGCACACCCACACCATAAAGTCTAGAATCTTCTACAGTATTTAAAAGTTCACCATGAGAGGCTTGAGACATCTAAACCTCAGGCCCAGAAGCAGGAAGTAGCTCCTGGGGATGTGAGGCTGGATGTGAAGCTGGTGGCCCCTCTGCAGGACCGAGGTGATGTCCGCCTGTCCGCTCCCCATCCTGAGTCACTGTGGCTAGCAGACTAATCTGGGCCCCTCGGTGTCAAACAGCAGAGGAGCTCACAGATTTGGAATGAGATCTGCATCTCCCAGAACTCTCTGGAAATGTGCTGTCCACTCTCCCCACCTGTGCACCTGCGTCTAAAGGGACATGGTGAGCAGGACAGTAATAAATACCCCTGAAGCCTTAAGACTTTGTCACACCACGGCAGTGAAATCAAATGCAATCTGCAAATCCAAACAAATCACTCGGCTTAACACAATGCCCAGCGCCTGACTGCTGGCTGCAGAGAAGGGCGGGAAGGGGAGCATTTAGCTGCGGCAAGAGGAGATGGCGGGAAACCAAAGTGACATCATCACGATAAATAGAGCAGATTTCCAAACTAATAGTGAATTGGCAAGGCAATTGTTTACCTTGCAATGTAAATATACACAGAGCCATATTCTGCAAAGTACTTAGAGAAGAGTATTAGAAGTGGAGCAAGGAAAAGGCAGAGCCTACACAGCATGCTACCGTTAAAAATGGGAGTAAATAAAGATTAGGTGGGCCCCAATAAACGTGCAGCTGGTCATCAGGTGTGTGGAGTCTGGGAGGAGTGAGGCATGGCTGCCACCATCCACAGAAGATCACCGGCAAGTGAAGACAGGGAAGCCAGGCAAGCCCCTTGCCTGGGGCCATGGCATCTCCCATAGCCCTGCATCACATCCGGACCAAGATGCACTGATGTCCAGCACACTTGAATGACCTCTGAAGACCTCTCTCTTGGACCATGTGTAATTTGGCTTATATTTTAAGATGCTTGGGGCAGAAACCCATAAGATCATTGCAACAACCTGGATCCTGGAGACAAGCTTGAAGTGCCTAATCTCTCTGGAGGTGCATGAAGCCACTGAGGGAGAGGACTGGGAGCTGGGATGCAGCACCTGGCCCCTGGCATCCACGGCAGATCCCATTGCCACCATGTTACCCAGGAGGAAAGGGTCCCCATGGACTCGAGAGTGCAGGAGGCCAGCCCTGCCAGCCCCCGCACGTGGAGCCATCCATGGTGCAGGCCTTCAGACGGGCCTTGCCCTTGGGCTGAAGTCAGCGCTGGATACAGAGTGGGAGAAATTCTGGACAGTGGCTGCTCACCCAGAGCTATAAAAACATCTGACACACCACCAGGCACCCTGGGTTTTTGAAATTCGCTCCAGCGTGGTCAGTGGGTCTGGAGCAGACAGAAGCTGGGCTGCTGCAGGACTGCAGGGGGGCTTTGCTTTGGCATAAAGTGACCTGTGTCTGCTCCAGGATGTAAAAACGCCCATCACAGAAAAAGTGCCTGGACAGACACCAAATGGAAAGAGGTGCTCACTGGGTGCCTTAAGCGCAAGTCCTGAAAGCAGGGCAGTGGTCGCAGCCATCTCCCGGGGCAGCAGGGCTGTCGGTAGAAGGAAACTGTGTGAGGCTGGGTGCCCAGTTCCTCCCAATGTCAGTTGAAATCAGGCACGGGAAGGAGACCCACGAGGTGAGACCTTGAGCTGTGTGCCTGGGACAACTGCCACACCCATGCCTGGGCTACTTCCATTCCCTCCTGTGACCCGGCCTGGCCAACAAGGCCTAGTGTTGTCTTCTGGAAGAGGCCAGCCCAGCCTCCAGCTGGCTCCATTGTGACACCAGCTGAACACTGGGGGCCTGACCCTCAGAACCGGACACCCCAGGGCCCCTCCTTTGTGGCTCCCCATGGTCTCAACTTCTCTTGCTGAGGTTTCTTCACCTGTAAGTGGGGTAAAAACCAGGTTATTCTGAGGAACTGGTGTATCAACATGTTGGCAATGCCTGGCCTGCCCTGCACTCATGGGTCATTGTCAGGCCACACTGCTGTGGATCCAACCGCAGATCCCTCCATGGTCATCCAAGCTCCGCCTCCACGTTATGTGGCTCAAAAACACACCACCCAGGGATTGGGCTGGCTGCACAGTTTGCAGGGCCCAGCGCAAAATGAGAACGTGGCCCTTGCTCGAAGGCTAGTGAGAATTTCCACACAGCAACAGCAGAGCGCAAAGCCAGGCTTGGGGCGCTTGTGAACACAGCACGGGCACTCAGGCCACAGGCATGAGGCTGGGTGCAAGCAGCGGTTCTCAATGGGTAGGAGGTGCTCAGGTTCTATCACCAACACTAACACGCATGCACGTGCACACACGTGAACACATGAGCACACATGCATACACACACAAACATACGCACATGTGCACGTGCATACACACAAGCACACATGCATGCACACACAAACACGCGCACATGTGCATGTGCATACACACAAGCACACATGAGCACACATGCATGCACACACAAAAACACGCACAGGCACACATGCATACACACTCACACGTGGACACATGCACACATGTGCACATGCATGCATGCACACCCACACACGAGCACACATGTGTGGGCACACGGACACACACACACTGCCTCCCCTGCTTCATAACATTTGCTACCACGTGAAGAACAGTGACTGATGGGAGTGGCTGTTGCCCTCACTGTGCTATGCCAGGAAGAAGGGGCTCAGCTCCACATTTGGTCCTCTCCACATCCACAGTGGCTGACCCCAAGCCTGAGCCCATGGCAGGGACCAGAGGGAAGGCAGGAGCTCAGAGGTATTCTCCTCTGGAAGCCTTTTGCAGCTGCTGCTCCGTTATCATTGGTCCCCACCTTGCAAATGCACACTTATACTCACTCATATGTCCAGCTACCGCACAGGTCCTCTGTGTACATGGGAAGGGCATGGTGGGGATTTAGCAGAGAGGCCTGGCATGTGTGCATGCATGTGTGTGTGTGTTTACATGGCGAGGCTTGGTTTGGGGGTAGATATGAGCAGATATGGTCTTGCTGGGCCTCAGCTGGAGGAAAC
>NW_007726725.1:187047-189312 GCF_000696425.1 Galeopterus variegatus
GGCTTGGTTTGGGGGTAGATATGAGCAGATATGGTCTTGCTGGGCCTCAGCTGGAGGAAACGCAGCCCTCTCTTGATGCCAAACTGTCTGTCACTGTGAACATGTGATGGGTCCACCCACCCAAGTCACCCGGTCCTGGAGCAGCTCAGGCAGTGGGCACCTTCCAGGTGTTGGCAGGGAATCCCAACTCTTCAGGCTCCACACGGGTCATAACATTCTCTTTTCTTACATTTTGCAGTTTGCAGGGGAGGTCCCTGAAAACCGGGTAGAGACAGTAGTCGCAAACCTGACCGTGATGGACCGAGATCAGCCCCACTCACCAAACTGGAATGCCATCTACCGCATCATCAGTGGGGACCCCTCTGGGCACTTCAGTGTCCGCACAGATCCGGTCACCAATGAGGGCATGGTCACCGTGGTGAAGGTGGGTGCTTGCCTAATGCCCTGCCGGGCACCCCAAGTGCTGCCACCTGCACATACTCTGTGATCAAACAGAAATGATACTTGGCATAAAGTGCATGCCACCCCTAACATCCAAGGGAGGAGGACTGTACCCAACCTACTGGAGACAGAGACAACCTTCACAAGTCCTGTCATATGACCTCTGGGCAGACCCCCAAAAATTACTCTCCTGTCCCCTCCCTGATGTCTATATTTCCCCCTTTAATCTAGTAATGGGTGAATTTCATTAGTAGACTTCCTAATGTTGAACCATCCTTGCATTCCAGAGATAAATCCAA
Organism: Galeopterus variegatus; assembly: GCF_000696425.1. Taxonomy (NCBI): domain Eukaryota; kingdom Metazoa; phylum Chordata; class Mammalia; order Dermoptera; family Cynocephalidae; genus Galeopterus; species Galeopterus variegatus. The sequence goes on from NW_007726725.1 coordinate 187,788, forward strand.
GTGAGTCATGAAGTAATATTTTGCAATACATTGCAGGATTTGTTTTGCTAATATCTGAAGATTTTTCACATATATTTCAGAGCAATTTTTTCCTTTCCCATAGTGTCCTTATCTGGGTTTTGGTATCAAGGTTATAATCTCAAGAGATGTGTTGGAAAGAATTCCTTCTTTCTCTGCTCCCTGAGACAGGTTGCATAAGATTGTAATTATCTGTCCCTGGAGTGTTTGGTTGGACTTCACTGTTAAGCCGTTGGGTTAGGTGTGGATTTTGTTTTTGGTTTCGCTTGTGCTTATTTTTGGTTTTGGATAGATTTATAACTACTGGTTCAAATTCCTTAAGGTCAGATATCCTGTTCTAGAAAATTGTCCACTTAATATCAATTTTCAAATTTTCTTTTGTAAACCTATCATTATAGTGGTAGTGATTCAATCCTCTCATCTAAGTCTTTTTCTATACTGACATATTCATATTCCCCTGAAAGGGCAGATTGGGAGCAATACAATAAAACTTATCAATTTATACCTTAATATGAAGTACTATGTCACTTACAACTTAGTAAGAAGTACTAAGTCACTTACAACTTAGTATGAAGCAATTTAGCAGCTACTGTTCCAAAGCAATTTTAATAAAACTAATAAGAAAACAAGAAAGCATCCAGTATTTGCAGAGAAAAGAAGGGTGACAGAAAGGTGCACTTAGAGCTAGATAGGATATGTCAAGCTGTAAGAAAAAGCAACTTTAATTTGGGGTTGCATCATTTAGAAACTGCATTCAGCTGCCAGTAGCATGGACTTAAATACAGAAGTTTAAATACTTGTACACTTTATTCTCTCAAGTAAGAGAAATACTGAGGTGGGCACTTGAGGCCAATATGAGCTCCACAATCAACAGAAACCGTGGCTCCTTCCTTCTGCTCTGCAGTGCAAGGCTTTCATCCTCTAGAGGACCTCATGGTCCAAAATGGCTGCCAGGGCTCCAACCATCACAAATATTTTATAGGCAGGGGCCAGCCCGGTGGCGCACTGGATAGTGCGCCGCTTGGGAAGCATGGCACCCCTTTCATTATTAAGTGACTTTCCCAGAACATCTGTTCACATCTTACTGGGCAGAGTTTAATCACATGGTCATTCTTAGCCAGAAGAGATACCAGGTAACATAGTTTGTCAGCTGGGCACATCAACAAAACTTCTGCTACTACAGCAGAAGGAGAGCCGGATATTAACAGACCACCAGCACATCTGCCACATGGGATGAAAATGGGTTTCCTCTAGGACTCTTTGTTTCTTTTCTCAACCTCCCAAAATCATATTTTTCTCTCAATAATCCAATACAGAATTCCAGGCAAGCTGCTGAAGACCAAGTCTGCTGAATATCTTGACAAATTCCTTCATTATTTTTACTTTTTTATGAAAATTTCCAAACATTCTTTCAAAGCAGAAAGAATAGTAAAATGAACCCATATATATCCATCATCTAGATTTAACAATTATTAACGTTTTGCTACATTTGCTAAATTGTTTTGTT
>NW_007726725.1:189713-193611 GCF_000696425.1 Galeopterus variegatus
TTGTTTTTTTGCTGAAGTGTTTGAAAGTAAATTAATATGTTGTGACATTCTAACCCTAATGCATCATAAGATTTCTTCTTCAAGTAAGGCTATTTGTTCATCTTGAAATACAGTTCTTAGAGGAAGGGCAAGCTGACTTTAATTCGTCCCTCTAATTATGAATTTTCTGAGTAAGGCATTAGCTCGATAGCGCCCCCCAGCGGTGGAAACGAGCTCTGTGAACACAGGTTCTCACAGAATTGAGGCATCTCTTTCAGGCGTCTCTTTCCTGATACCATTATTGTAAGGAAAGATGTGACAAAACCCTTTCTCACTTCTGACGGACACATTCAACCTTGAGTTAACTTTCTAGTGCTGGTCCCTAGAAAGACACAAAGGTGAACTATCAGCCATGTTGCCAGGCAACATTGCTTACAGGCAGGCGACCCTGAATGGGAAACTGAGCCAGGCTGGAGGACAGGAGTGAGTGGTGAATGTGCAGAGGGAGCCCCCACAGTGGCCCTCCCGAGTGAACGGGCCTTGGCCTGCACCCAGCACACTATTCCCCGCCAGGCCTGCTGGGTGTCCTCCCCACATCCGCCCAGCCTCTCTGGCCCCACAGCTCAGATCCCAAGAGAGGCATCAAGGGCCATCCCGGCGCCATGAGAACAGCCCCTGTGTCTACACCTGCCCCTGCGCCTGTGAGAGTCGCTCCTGTGGCTGGGACACAGGCCACCCACCAGCACGGAAATGACCTTCCCAGGCTGGAAATAAAAGCAAGAAGAGGACAGAGGTTAGTGAAAAGGACAGAACTCTGGCTCAGTGTGGCAGGGAAAATCGGGCCTCAAAGGCCTTCAGGGAAGGGGGCTTCTGCCCAGCCATGCAGTGATGGGAGCGGCCCTGGGTGGCCCACCTCAGGGCAGGGTCAGTGCAGACAATGTCAGCCACGGAAGGTGGAATGGACTCAGTGAATCGCCAGGTCAGGCAGCTCTGCAGGCCCATGGACCCCTCTCCTGTTCTGAGCATGCAGTGTAGACTCATCCGTGAGGTGTGGACTGAGGTCTCCTGGGAGGGCCTCGGCCATGCCACCCTGGGAATTGATTCCATGGGATTAGGAATCTCCCCCTTCGGGTTCCTCCTCCGGCTGAGGACACTCCCTGAGAAGAACCTGATAGAGACTGATTCACACCAAGCTCGGCTGCCACATCCCTGCAGGCAGGAAGCCTCTGAGCCAAAGTGAGAGGGTGCGGGGGGCTGGAGGCAGTAAACGGGATGTGGAAAGTGGCCGCAGGCACAGCCAGGGGAAGGATCACAGTCCCACCACTCGGGTGTGCCACCACACCGCGTCTCCTGCCAAAGCCGGAGAAATGGAAAAGGTGCCATGTGCCTGCACCAAGTGAGGCTGGTGCCCACCTGCGCAGACAGAACCTGGGTCTGAGAATCTTCAGGTGTTTGGGGCTCAGGAAATCTTCGCCTTTTCACAGCATCCCTCTTCCCCGTCAGGCATAGGAGGTGCAAACCCAGTCCCTGCAGCACGGGCTCCCACGCAAGCCGCTGTCCCTCAGGGAAGGGACGCCCCAGGCTGGGGAAGGGCTGGAGAACTAGTGTCTCCTGACTTCTGCACATCCCCAGTCTCCAGCACCCAAGTCTGCTGAGGACCTCAGGCCAGGCCCGTTCGATCAGTAACATGGTCATCATAGTAGCACTGACTGGGAGGCGACCACCACCAGGCGCACTGTCTGCATCCCTTGCACCCACTAGGGAGGTGCTGCTGTCAGCCCATCTCACCAACAACATGCCTGAGGACTCTCATGCAGTGTACACACCAGCAATGTGCAAGCTGGGCTGGAGCCAGGCTCCATCTGCTCCCCAAACCACCCTTCAAACGGCAAGCTTCCTTGCTGGTCTTGCCTGTCTGAACCGACATGTCCCTTGTGCTCAGAAAAAGGTTCTGCAGGTTTGAAGCCAGTGGCCAGGAGCTGCTTGGGTTGTGTCTGCTCAGAACCCAGGCCCCTTCCAGGGCATCCCTGGCACTGCCAGCCACTACCATCTGACCAGCATGAAACCTTCCTGGTGCCATGAGGAGGGCATGGAGGTGGGGGGAGGGGTCCATGACCTCATAGGCCAGCATGAGTCTCTGACCCAGCTGAGGGTCCCCAGCCCAGAAGACCCAAGACCCTACAGTCCCTTCTACCCAGCTGCTCTCAGAATTCAAGAGTCACACAATGGAGGGCTGCTCAGCCGTCAGAAGGAACGAGCCACTGATTGATACATGTGACCCCAGGGTGGATCTCCTGCGCATCATGCCAAGTGACTGAAGTCAGAACCAGAAGGTGGCATATTGTATGACTCCATTTGCGTGACATTCTGGAAAAAGCTGTAGGGACAGAAAATATGTCTGTGGCTGCCGGGGGTGGGGAGGGAGGGACCCCAGAGGGGCAGAGAGAGAGATTTGGAGTGAGGAGCTGCTCTGCACCTTGACTGTGGACGCAGGTGGCTGCTCCATGTCACAGTCCATAAAAGTGAACTTACCGTGTGTAAATTCAAAGTCCATTGTAAAACTCTCAGAGCAGAGCGCACAGGCCACAGCAGCACCGTCCCCCACGGTCACAGCCTCTGCACGCTGGGCAGGACTCTGCAGCAGAACCTCGTCCTTCCTCTCTCCTTTCCCTTCTATTTTTGTCCTGCATATAGAGCTTTTCTCTAAATTTCAATTTAGAGTCTGTTTAAGGCAAGTGTTTAGTCTGGGGATGTTTCACCTTAAAGAACGTTTTCAGATTGCTTCTGCATTCGCGGGCAGAGACGCCATCCTTCCAGAGGGGCTGGGGCAGGGCAGGACAGGGACCCACTGCCCAGCCCTCAGGGGAGGCCCAGGGCCTGGAGGGCACATGTTCTGGGTTCCTATGCTGGCTCTTCACTCCCTACCCCTGGTACAGCCAGTCACTTCATCTCCCATGCCTCAGTTTCTTCTCACAGAACATAGGGCAAGTTGTGGGGCCTATGCCCTGAGGTTTGTTGCTAACATTAGAATAGATCCTGGACAGGGAGACTCGGGCAATGCCTGGCACACAGCGAGGACTCAGTGGGCAGGATTAGCCATTGCCGTCGTCACTGTCATCATGAACTGGGAGAGGACCCGGTCACTCTGCCTGGCTCCTTCCCCAGGGCATGAAGATCATTTTAATTCCATGTGGTGGCTTCCCTAAGTCCCTCAGAAGCATCATGCCCCCTCTCGTGTATGTACCCTACAGACCCAATGCCGTCACTGGCCCAGCCCACCAGGAGCTCAGCGTCTGCAGCGGGAGGCTGAGAGAGGATTTCTGAGACAGTCTTATGTCAGGCACACGCTTCTCTAAGACAGTGTCACTGGTGTTTCTGGCCCCTCCCCAGGGGGTGGTAAGGCGTGGATTGGGGTCTCTTCTGCCTCCTTCTTTGCCCACCTGGGTCTGTGTTCTGGGCGAAGGCGGTACCTCGGCTCCTGGGCTACTGCCAGTGACATCTGGGGCCACAGTCCTGGCTGCATCCCCCTCATTCCTGGGGTCAGAGGAAGCCCACAGTCACCTCAGGCAGGTGTTCCTGGTCCCTGCCCTGCCCCCCACCCCCAATCCTGTCTCCCTAGCTGTCCTGGCCCTAGGGAGCTGTGAGCCTTGCCACCTCTCCACGCCTCCCATCTGTGGCCATCCCACTGTCCCCAGGAACCTCTCCCCTCCCCCCACCTCTTCTCTCCCTCCCCAGCCGTGAAATCTCAGGCTCCTCCAAGGAGAAAAACAGCTCAGACTTACTGCAGGTTCTCTCCTGTCTCACTCCCGGCCTCAGCTTTTGAAGCCCCAAAGCCGAGAACCGGCTCCTTCTGCTCCCGTCTCGGCAGCCACGAGGCCTGCCTGAGGCAGCCAGGGAGCCGCCACTAATGGCAGGGGGG
>NW_007726725.1:193813-197396 GCF_000696425.1 Galeopterus variegatus
CTCCCATCTGTGGCCATCCCACTGTCCCCAGGAGCCTCTCCCTTCCCCCCACCTCTTCTCTCCCTCCCCAGCCGTGAAATCTCAGGCTCCTCCAAGGAGAAAAACAGCTCAGACTTACTGCAGGTTCTCTCCTGTCTCACTCCCGGCCTCAGTTTTTGAAGCCACAAAGCCGAGAACCGGCTCCTTCTGCTCCCGTCTCGGCAGCCACGAGGCCTGCCTGAGGCAGCCAGGGAGCCGCCACCAATGGCAGGGGGAGCAAGTCCCTTATGGGGTTGCGGTACCCTCAGCTCAGGTAACTGCTCCCCCAGACGATGGCCCGGGGAGGCTTTGAGTGGAAATGCCTTGCCCCAGCCCCCCTCGCCCGAGCCCCCATTGTCCTGGCCTCCCTCATCCCAGCCCTCCATCGTCCCAGCCTCCCACCTGATGGTGCAGCACAGCTCTCCCTGCTGTGCCCTGGCCCGCCCCACCCCGGCCTGCCTGCACCTCAGGGTGCAGCCCCTGCCTTTGAGCAAAGGCTCACGTGTGGGCAGCAGCCAGGCCCAGTGGTGGGGAGTGTATCCAGCCACCCTAATTGAAACTGTTGGAGCAAATTACCTATTGATTTCTCCATTACAAATGTGTTTTATTTTACCCTCCTGTGGACTTTGATTGGCCATAATAGTCTTTCTGGAAGGCCTCCTCACTCAGACTGGTGACATAATTTTTAATGTGCAACATGCAGGATTATTACATGTACCCCAGGGACGTGAGCCAATAAATGTGGGGGAAAGATCCCTTCCAGCAGTGGCCTGTTCATAAACGGCATGGCCCCATCCCCAGCCAACCCCTGGGAGGCCAGGGGCAAGGGCTACAGGTGTTGGCAGCTGTTTGGCTGTGGGTGGGGGGTGACCTGGACACAGTGCAGGTGCAAGTGGGTGCTGGGTACTTGGAGGCGTTTGGAATCCAAAGACAGAAGAGCCAGCATTGGACCTGAGGGAAGGGTCACAGTTTCTGGCCTGAAGTCCCCTTTGGTAACTTTCAGTGGAGGGGTGCTGGGTTATTCTGAACTGGGCGCCTTGTCAGACTTGCAGTCAGCTTGGGCCATTGAGAGTCCTGCCAGGGTGGCACCTGGAGGTGCAGGGTTCCTCCCACACACACACACCTGTGTAGCACACAGCACCAACATGGGCACAGGGGGATGGCAGTGAGCAACAGGGTGTCAGGCTGTCCCCCTACATCCCCAGCACCCGTGGAGCACGGCTGACCACACCAGCACTGTGCTGGGCGCTGAGGCAGAGGCGCAGGTACAAGCCCTGCCCGGGGGCCGCAGCATGGGGGAGGGGCAAGCACAAACAGCAGAGGCAGGCGGGAAGTCAGCAGAGCCTCAGGGGCACAGTGTCTCACTGCAGTCTCAGGGGGGCACATGGGGACCACCCCTTCCTTTGGACAAATGGAGAGACCACGCCTGGGGAGAATGAGTGCTCACCCAAGGTCATGAGGGCAGTAGGGGGAGGGGTGACCTCTGCACTCCCTGCAGACCCTCCTGGAGGGCAGCCACCCACGTCCACGGGCCGCTGTCTCGGTCTCCGTGCCCATCCAGTGCTGTTATTTATTTAATTTTTAAATTCCTTCCTTTCGTACTTAAGTATCTTACTGAGTAGCAGAAGCTGAGAAGTCATGGGTTTGATGCACCAGATGTGTGACTGTCGATGCTCACAAGGATCAAGAGCCAAGCAACGGGGGAGCCCCAGGGTCGGCGCTGGCTCAGCCCACTCAGCCACAGGCACTTCTCAGCCGGCCCCGAGCAGGGTCCAGGGATCAGGGCAACAGCAGGGCCCTCGCCGCCAGCAGCCACGGGTTCCTAGAAGGAAACCAGCTCCACAAGCAGATAGACTCCTCTCTAAGCAGAAGTTCGTTCCACCTTTTATCACAAAGGCCTCAAGGACCTGTAACTTCGTGGTAACTGGCATGCCGCCATGGCGCGTCATCTACGGTTTCAGCTGATGTATGTTTTTTAATTACCAGACCTCATGACTTTCCACTCCGAGATATGTCGGGATGCATCACCCTCAAAAACACATCTTGCTAACGAAACCGCAAACCATCATTGCGCTCACAGAATCAGCCGCATTTCCTTCCTATCACCCAATACACAATCATATCCAACTTCCCTAAGTTCTCCTAACACTGTCTCTTTGCTGTCTGATTTTTCAAATCTCATCCACACAGGATTCCCACGTTGCATTTAGTTGCAGTGTCTCTTGAATTGTTCATAATCTAGAACATTCCACCCCCCTTTGATCAGTTGAAGACACAGGGTCAGTTGACTTATGCAAGATCCCACACTCCAGATTTATCCATTTCCTTCCCCAAAGCAGGCAAGAGGGCTTGTCTCTCACGCTCCCAAATTTCTTGAAACCGGGGATTTAAAGCCGAAGGGTCAGTCTGTGGTGAGGAGCCTTGTGGCTGCAGCTCAGTTCACGTCGAGAAGCCCTCAGTGTCTGGCTGTCCCACTCGTGGTCACCTGAGCCTGACCCTCCATTGCAGAGTTGACTTCCCCTTATGATGGCAGACACATTGCAGCCTGGTGCTCTGCGCCCTGCAGTACCTGCAGTATGGTGGCTCATCATTTACTGGTGCTAAATCATTCTCCAAATTAATTTCTTCGTTAGGGGCACAGAATGGAACTTTAAAACTCTATCATTCCTGTGCATTCCTTGCCTGGAATTCGTCTCTACAGAAGAGCTTTCCCTCATCAATAAGGGCCCCACAATTACTCTGAAATACAGGTCCATAGTTGTCAGAATAATGCCCCCAAAGATGCCCCTGTCCTTATTATCTCCGGAACCTGTGAACATGCTGCTTTAGATTGCAAAAGGGAATTTCGTGTGATTGAAATTAAGTATGTTGAGATGAGAGGATTATTCTGGATTATCACAGCGTTCCTTACAAGAGGAAGAAGGAGGATCAGAGTCAGAGGAGATGTGAGGACAGACACAGAGGTCAGAGCAACAGAGAGGGCTGGAAGACTCTAAGTTGCCGGCTTTGAAGATGGAAGAAAGGTCCAGAGCACGGGCAGCCTCCAGAAGCTGGAAAAGCCAAGGAAACATTCTCCCCAGAGCCTCTGGAGTGAACCAGCCCGCCGACAGCTCGACTTGAGCCCAGTGAGACTGATCTTTGACTCTGACCCCCAGAACTGTAAGACACATTTGTGTTGCTTTGAGCCACTAAATAGCATAAAACTAAGACAGAGTCCAACAGAAAAGCGAGATGAAAGCTTAATTCTTCACCTCCCATCACCGTCACCTTCAATCTCAGCTGTGACTGTGTGAGCGGCCTGTGGCTGTGGCAACAAATCTCATCTCAAGATCCTTAGCTGAGTCACTTCTGCAAAGTCCCTTCTGCCACAGAAGGTGACATATTCACAGGTTCCAGAGACTAGGACCCCAATGTTTTTAGGGACCACTCAGTTGGCCAGTGAAAAAGGAATTTTTGTGTGTTGCATTTTTATTTTCTCATTATTATTATTAAGAATTTGTAGGTTTGGGCCGGCCCGGTGGCGCACTGCTACAGTGCGCCACTTGGGAGTGCGGTGGCGCTCCCA
>NW_007726725.1:198280-199651 GCF_000696425.1 Galeopterus variegatus
GGGTTGCGATCCGTTGCCGGACACGAAAAAAGACAAAAAGGAAAAAAAAAAAAGAATTTGTAGGTTTTTATATATTCCATGTATTTTTTTTTTTCTTTTTCGTGACCGGTAAGGGGAATGCAACCCCTTGGTGCGGTGTTGCCCACACCGCGCTCAACCAGCGAGCACACACACTGGCCAGTCCTGTATAGGATCCGAACCCGTGGCGGGAGCATCACTACGCTCCCAGCGCCACACTCTCCCGAGTGCGCCACGGACTCGGCCCTATATTCCATGTATTTTGATCAGCAGCAGTCATTACTGTTTTTGATGCTCATACGGTCCCACCTCCACACAGTGGAGCCTCCTGAGCTGGTTCCCATGTCCTTCCACCACAAGCCATCCATTTCTGAGAGCTTCCTGGCTTTGTGGCCCAACTAGATACCCCGGATTTGTCTTGTTGATATCCTTCCTCATGCCAGAATCAGAAGTGGTCTGTAGACCCCAACATCTGGGCCCAGGAGGTGCTCAGGGCTGCTGAGCTGCATGGCCTCTGGACGCTCAGTGTGCACAGCCAGGAGATAAAATGTCAGAGCTTGTGCTTGGACTGTGTATTAGTCTGTTTGTGTTGCTATGACAGAAATACCTGAGTGGATAATTTATAAAGAACAGAGGTTTATTTGGCTTACGATTCTGGGACAGCTGCATTTGGCACAGGCCTCAGGCTGCTTCTACTCGTGGCAGAAAGTGGCAGGCAGCCAGCGGGTGCAAGCAGATCACATGGCGAGAGGAAGCAAGAGAGAGAGAAGGTGCCAGGGTCTTTTTAAACAATGAGCTCTCGCAGGAACTAACACAGCGAGAACTCACTCATTAATCCCCCACCCCTAGGGAGAGCATTAATCCATTCATGAGGCATCCGCCCCCATGACTCAGCTCCCAACACTGTCACATTGGGGATCAGATTTCCACATGAGTTTTGGAGGGGACAACACATCCAAACTCTATCAGACTGGTTATCTCAAATTTATTTAACTGATTCAAGTGATTACTTTATTCAGATCTAACTTCAGAGGGGTTTTACTTACCTTTATTAAGTTTATACTTGTATCTCATTTCTCCTGCACTAAAATCTTGGTTCCTGACAATATGAACATAATTGCTTATTGACTTTATCCTACAATATACATAAAGATGTTTAAAAATAACAAATCCAAAATCACTACCAACAGCAAAAAGACCAAATGAGTTTAGGATTTCTTTATAATTACTATGGTTCTTAGAGTAAGTCTCATGAAGGACTTACCATCTGATACTGTGCTCCAATCACTCAGAATCATTCTCCTGGGAGTTATGTTACCAGTTGACATACAGTTAGTTTCACTTAATTTAGTT
>NW_007726725.1:200159-228600 GCF_000696425.1 Galeopterus variegatus
TGGGTGTTGCTTCTTTGCTCACCAGCAGATCCTAGAGATCTCTTGACTTCAGCACAGAGGCCTTCCCTGTTCTTTCTGCACCTGTGCATGTCTCCACCATAAGCACGTCCTGCAGGCCTTGCTCGTGGGCCTATGGCTTGCTTCAATACATTGCCTCTGCAAGTAATACCGCAATGGAAAATCACGCACATGCTACTTTGCATGTGTCTAAGCAGAGGATTTTTTTGTTTGTTTGTTTCTTTTTGTGACCGATAAGGGGTTCGCAACCCTTGGCTTGGTGTCGCCCGCACCGCGCTCAGCCAGTGAGCGTACTGGCCATCCCTATATAGGATCCGAACCCGCGGCAGGAGCGCTGCTGCGCTCCCAGCGCCGCACTCTCCCGCGTGAGCCATGGAGCCGGCCCTAAGCAGAGTTTTTTTAATGCAATAGCAACGCATTGTGTTTTTTCCAGTGAGACCATTGCAAGCTTTACCACAGAACAGGCCCATGTCTCAGGGCCCTGAGCTGCTTCTGTGCAGATTCTCTCCATCCCCAAAATGTGTAGAGGAGGCTTGAGCAAGATTTTCTTACATCACCAATTGCAGAGCTATAGACAGTAGAACCATTCTAGTATTTATCAGTCCGGGTCCTGGCCCACCAAAGGGTGTAACTGGGAATCACGGAAGGGCAGAGTCTGTGCAGATCCTGGAAGGGGAGCCACAGACCTGGTGTGTTGGTGCCCCAGGGCTGCGGTAACAAATTACCACAAATTGGGTGGGTAAACCGCAGAACTGTATTCCCTCTCAGGTCTGGAGGCCAGAGGCCTGGAATCAAGGTGTCAGAGGACTGAACTCCCTGGAAGGCTCTAGGGGAGCATCTGTCCCTTGCTGCTTTCCTGGTTTCTGGTGGTTGCTGACAGTTTTGGGGGTTCCTTGGCTGGGAGCTGCATGATTTATCCCTGCAGTGTTTCTTTCTGCAAATATGAACGAACACATATGCAAAGTCATCTTTTCCTCCCTCTTTTACACAAAAGGCAGCACTCCATGGGTGTTGCTTCTTTGCTCACCAGCAGATCCTAGAGATCTCTTGACTTCAGCACAGAGGCCTTCCTGTTCTTTCTGCACCTGTGCATGTCTCCACCATAAGCACGTCCTGCAGGCCTTGCTCGTGGGCCTGTGGCTTGCTTCAATACATTGCCTCTGCAAGTAATACCGCAATGGAAAATCACGCACATGCTACTTTGCATGTGTCTAAGCAGAGGATTTTTTTGTTTGTTTGTTTCTTTTTGTGACCGATAAGGGGTTCGCAACCCTTGGCTTGGTGTCGCCCGCACCGCGCTCAGCCAGTGAGCGTACTGGCCATCCCTATATAGGATCCGAACCCGCGGCAGGAGCGCTGCTGCGCTCCCAGCGCCGCACTCTCCCGCGTGAGCCATGGAGCCGGCCCTAAGCAGAGTTTTTTTAATGCAATAGCAACGCATTGTGTTTTTTCCAGTGAGACCATTGCAAGCTTTACCACAGAACAGGCCCATGTCTCAGGGCCCTGAGCTGCTTCTGTGCAGATTCTCTCCATCCCCAAAATGTGTAGAGGAGGCTTGAGCAAGATTTTCTTACATCACCAATTGCAGAGCTATAGACAGTAGAACCATTCTAGTATTTATCAGTCCGGGTCCTGGCCCACCAAAGGGTGTAACTGGGAATCACGGAAGGGCAGAGTCTGTGCAGATCCTGGAAGGGGAGCCACAGACCTGGTGTGTTGGTGCCCCAGGGCTGCGGTAACAAATTACCACAAATTGGGTGGGTAAACCGCAGAACTGTATTCCCTCTCAGGTCTGGAGGCCAGAGGCCTGGAATCAAGGTGTCAGAGGACTGAACTCCCTGGAAGGCTCTAGGGGAGCATCTGTCCCTTGCTGCTTTCCTGGTTTCTGGTGGTTGCTGACAGTTTTGGGGGTTCCTTGGCTGGGAGCTGCATCCCTCTAGTCTCCACCTCTGTGTTCACATGGCCTTCTCCCCGTGTCTGTGTGTCTCAACTATCCCTCTCCCTTCCTCTTAAAAGGGACTCTGTCTTTGGAGACCTCGTCCAAGGATGATCTCATGTCAGGATCTTTAACTTAATTACATCTGCAGAGACCCCATTTCCAAATAAGGGCCTGTTCACAGGTTCCAGGTAGACATATCTTTTGGGAGCCACCCCTCAATCCACCACCCTGGTGAGGCAGCACTGGGCAGGCAACAGCAGGAGACTTTACCATGCCTGGCGTGAGGGAGCAGGGTGGGGTCATGGCATTCTGGCACCAGAAGAGGGGCCCAGCTACTGCCCCGCCGTGGGTGGGGCCCAACCTCTCTCTCCTCCCATTGGCCAAACCCAGCAGGAAGCCAGAAGACAAGGGCACGTGGAAGATGGGACCTCTCTGGATATAAAACAGACCAGAGGGAACAGGAAATGACTTGGAACCAGGTGGAGACTGACCAGCCTGTGTGTCCCACCACCCCCTGGGGACTGCTGCCCCAGGCCCATGCCCCAGGGAGCTGCGCCCACTTATCCCCCATCCCACCACCGGCATCTCTCGTTCCAGGCCGTCGACTATGAGCTGAACAGAGCCTTCATGCTGACCGTGATGGTGTCCAACCAGGCACCCCTGGCCAGTGGCATCCAGATGTCCTTCCAGTCCACAGCAGGTGTGACCATCTCCGTCATGGACGTCAACGAGGCCCCCTACTTCCCCTCCAACCACAAGCTGATCCGCCTGGAGGAAGGCGTGCCCATGGGCACCGTGCTAACCACCTTTTCAGCCGTGGACCCCGACCGGTTCATGCAGCAAGCCGTGAGGTAGGTCCCAGGCAAAGCCCCCGCACCCGCCCTTGGGCCCTCCAGAAGGGGCTTCCAACCCTCAGCTCCCTGCTTTCCATACAGAAGAGTCCCAAAATGCCCTATGAAATCCAGAAAGTCCCCGGGTGGGTGGTTAGGGGCCTCCCCAACCTTTGGTGTATTTCCAGGCAGGAAGCAACAGCATCCCCCATCCAGGGGACAGCCCGATACTGGGAGTCACACAGTGCAGCCAGCACATGGCAGCTGATCAGCAGAATGAGGAGTGGGAGTATCCAGGTGCCAATCATGTCTAGAGGCAGGCCGGGCTCTGACCCTGGCTTCATTCTCTAGCTGTGTGACTTTGGCAAGTCATTTACCCTCACTGTTTCTCAGTGTCTCCATCTGTAAAATGGGGACGGTGAAAGCACGTGCTTCCTGGGGTCCCTGCAGGGCTGGGACTGTCCACCACAGTAAGAGCTCAGAGACAACTAGCCACTGCTATGGGCTGTCCTGCTGTGGGAGGGTCCAGCACAGGCGGAGGGGAGCCCCAGAGGAGGACACAGCCTCCAGGGACCTTGAGGACACAGAAACATGGGCCAGGCCCTGGGCTGTGTGGCTGGCAGGTGCACCTGCCCGACCCTAGCCACTGCTATGGGCTGTCCTGCTGTGGGAGGGTCCAGCACAGGCGGAGGGGAGCCCCAGAGGAGGACACAGCCTCCAGGGACCTCGAGGACACAGAAACATGGGCCAGGCCCTGGGCTGTGTGGCTGGCAGGTGCACCTGCCCGACCCCGGCGAATGAGGAGGGGTGGGGGCCCCGGGCAGCCCCACTCACCTCCACCCTGCCTCAGCCCCTCACCTCCTCTCTCTGCAGGTACTCAAAACTGTCAGACCCTGCCAACTGGCTGCACATTAACGCCACCAACGGTCAGATCACCACGGCAGCTGTCCTTGACCGCGAGTCCCTCTACATCAAAAACAATGTCTACGAGGCCACCTTCCTGGCAGCTGACAATGGTGTGCCCTGCTCTGGGGGCGACTGTCATGATGGCTTTCCCGGGTCTGTGGGTGAGGGAGGGCAGTGGTCAGAGAAACTATGAGAGGCCAGCAGGCACCAGAGGGTCACCAGAGACGCCCAGGGGACTGGGGGGCTGGGGGTGGGGCTAGACACTACGAGGTGATGTCTGTGAGAGGGGTTCGTCACCACTGTGTCCCACCAGGCACTCCTCCCCCCCTTGCTCCATCCGACACTGTTGCTGACTCAGCTGTTCAGACACGCCCACTCGAAGGTTCCCGCTGTCACCCAGCCCTCCCAGCCCCATCCCTGCTTAACTCCATAACCCGAGCAGCTTCTCAGTTTCCCCATCTGTACACTGAGGCATCAAACCAAATCCGTAGCTTTCAAATGCTTTTAGCCAGCAGCCGGGTGGCTGGTGGGTTCTTGGAAGAGCAGAGTAGCTCAAGCTTCGCAAGCGAGCATAGCGGTCGCACGAGCTGGCCCCACAGCAAGGGAAACTGGGTCCCCAAAGCCCAGGCCATGCAGCCAGCCTGTGCAGAGCACCGGACCCTGGTGGGGGAGCCTCTCTCCTTGACATCCTCTCCCGCAGTGGCTCACAGCCAAGGTCAGGTGAGAGAGGGATCATAACCACACCTGCAGCCGGCCATGGGGGGCGGCAGGAAGCCCGTGGCAGGCACCGTGTCAAGCGAGTCCAGCTGGGCGGCTGGGCAAGTGCCCTGCACTTCTCCCGGTGATGTGGCAAGTCACCATCCACGTCTCAACGCAGGTTTCAAAGGCACCCAAGCTGCCTCACCTTCTGTGCGCTCTGAAGGGTCCTCTGGAAGACAGACGTCCCGTAGGATATATTTTTTACACACTCCGACTGCTTCAGGCAAAAACCATGGTGGTTAATGTCAGGTCAGAAATGTCATCAAAAGGCAGTCAGGGTTGGCTGGTGAGCTCAGTTGGTTAGAGCACAGCCTCATAACACCAAGGTCACAAGTTCTGATCCCCACGCCAGCCAACTGCAAAAAAAATTAAAGTTAAAAAAAAAAAGGCAGAGGTCAGCACATTGCTGGTGCCACAGGTTCCATGCCTGGAGGGTGTACGGAACATATCTCTGTCCCCAGATTCTGGCCACCCGGCACATGTCCACCAGCACCACAGGCATGGGCCAAGGCAGCAGTTGGGTATACAGGGGGGCTCAGGGGACGGAGCAGCCCCCTAAGGAGTTGGGGGCTCGGCAGACCCAGGGACCTCTGTGGAGATGCCTGCTGGGCAGGGGTGCACCCCAATCCACAGCTCATCTCAAGAGCCTCCCTCCGTCCTTCTCACACTTAGTTCCAGGAGCAGCAGTTCTTTGTATGCCTGGGCTCAGGGCTCTTGGCCACCAGGGACCCTGTTGGGTCGGACCAGGAAAGTGCAGGAAAGCAAGGAAAGGCCTTGCCCCAAAAAGTCCAGGCTAGGAAAGATGTGGGAGGGCAGGTCCCAACCCTCATGGGTCCTGTGCAGAGCCCTGGAGTCCCAGCATCCTCAGAGCCCTTCCCTGGGCCCCTGAGGAGAGGGATCCCCAGTGTGTGGCCAGGCTTGCAGGTCACCTGGCTCTAAGCTGGGTGAGCACCGTCTTGTGCAGCTGAGTCACTGGAGGGTGAGCACGTGCGTGTGTATGCGTGTCCATGTCTGCAGCTGTGGTCAGGGTGGCTGCGTGTCTGCATGGTCTGTGCTGTCACATGTTGTATGCTGCTGCCTAGGGCGAACGGCAGGTATCGGTGCAGGTTTGAGGTTACAGCTGAGTCTGTGGATCAGCCTGGCATGCAGCTGTGTAGGGGCAGGGGGGCCATCCCATGTGGGACTACAGATGTGTTCCTGAGTGTTATGTGTGGTTATCTGTGTGTCTGTCCTGTGTGAGGCTGTGGGTTGGTCTGATGCGTGTTATCTTGTGGCCATGGTCATGGAGTACCAGGAGTAGCCTATGTGGTCACCCCATCTGTCCCGCAGGGATCCCTCCAGCCAGTGGCACCGGGACCCTGCAGATCTATCTCATTGACATCAACGACAACGCCCCTGAGCTGCTGCCTAAGGAGGCGCAGATCTGCGAGAAACCCAACCTGAATGCCATCAACATCACAGCGGCCGACGCAGACGTCGACCCCAACATCGGCCCCTATGTCTTTGAGCTGCCCTTCGTCCCAGCCACGGTGCGGAAGAACTGGACCATCACCCGTTTAAATGGTAAGCCCACCTGGGGCACAAGCCCACAGGGGCACAGCCGTGGGGAGAGCCAGACTGAGTCTGCCCAGGAAGAGTGAGCAACGGGGACGGGCGACATCTTATCTCGCTTGCTCAGCCCTCTCCACGCCACCCCCGATGAGGCCAGTAAGTCACTCCCGGTTTCTTGCTGCTTTGAGGAGCACAGCCATGTGGGGAGAGCCAGACTGAGTCTGCCCAGGAAGAGTGAGCAACGGGGACGGGCGACATCTTATCTCGCTTGCTCAGCCCTCTCCACACCACCCCCGATGAGGCCAGTAAGTCACTCCCGGTTTCTTGCTGCTTTGAGGAGCACAGCCATGAACATCTTTGCTCCTGTAACCGCAGTCGTCCTTGATTCCTTCCCGCGCCAGCTGTCATCTGCTTGGGCCCTGTCATGTGTTTCCTTGGGATACTTTCCCAGATGGGGACGTGCTATACCAAAGGGTGTTAAAATTCTGAAGTTTTGATGGCACCGTGAAAATGCTCTCTAGAAACATTCTACCAATTTCTACTTCCACCGGGAGAGTGCCCGTTTCCTCAAATCCTCACCAACACTGAATATTGTTGTTTTAGAAAGTATGTTGCCAATTTTACAGCCAAAAGTCATTGTTTCCATTTGCATCTCTTAACTACCAGTGGAAATGCTGTCATATATTTATCAGCCATTTATATCTTCTGTGAATTTTCTGTTCAATACCTTTGCCTACTTTTCCTTGGGGAGGTGTTTTTTCTAGCTGATTTGGTAAAACCCTTTATATATTCAAGAAATGATTTCTTCATCCTACGTGTTGCTATGGCTTTTTCTTGCATCGCCAGTGTCTTTTCACCTAATGGTGACATGCATGTTAGCCATGCAGATATTTTAAGCTCCCATGCCACCAAACCTAGACTGTTCCTTTGGAAGTCTTGCTGGGGAAGGAGGGCTGGATGTTTGCTGAACGTTTACCATTGCTCTGCACCAGGTGACTATGCCCAGCTCAGCTTGCGCATCCTGTACCTGGAGGCTGGGATGTATGACGTCCCCATCACTGTCACAGACTCTGGGAACCCTCCCCTGTCCAACACGTCCGTCATCAAGGTCAAGGTGTGCCCGTGTGATGACAACGGCGACTGCACCACCATCGGTGCGGTGGCAGCAGCTGGCCTGGGCACCGGCGCCATTGTGGCCATCCTCATCTGCATCGTCATTCTTCTGTGTGAGTGTGGACTGGGCGCCATGGGTGTGAGCAGCTGTCTCAGGGGTGGCCAGGAGAGGTAGGGCCTGGGTCTGCCCCGTGCCTCTCAAGGTTCCCAGCAGACACCCAGTTGAACTGGTCCATGTGACTGCAGGAAATGGGGGCCACGCGCCGCTGTCAGGTCCCAGTGGCTCAAGCTGTCTCCACTGGCCTGGCCCCTTTCCCTCTCCCCATGTGCCTCCCACAGCCCGCCACATCCTGGGGCTGGCACCCCCACGGCCTCAGATGCCCGCAGTAGCTCCCAGGTGGAGCTGGAGAAGGACCTTGCCTGTCAGCATCCAAAGTCCCAGAGCTCCCTCTAATTGGACTGGCTCTGGTCAAATCCACACCTTGGAACCAGTCACCTGCCAGGGAATGCAGTGTGCTCTTTGGCCATGTCCAGGTCACATGACCCAGTTTTTTGGGTTTCCCAGAACCACATTTTGGATCCCCAAACAGGAGTGAGGGCTGTCGGGGACGGGAGAGATGCTCAGAACTGGACTCAGGGGTCCACCTCTCCCATCCTCCCACCCAGCAGTTGCCCTGGTCCAGCCATAGCCGAGGGACCAGGGTGGGAGGCAAGGCGGGGGGGGGGGGGGCAGGGCTGGGGTTCCTCCTCTCTACTTCACGCCCAGCCAGAGGGTCCCCCCCCACGTTCAGGATAGGCCACAGCCAGGCATCAGGTCCCACTCAGATGTCCTGCAAACCCGGCCCTGTGGCCAATCCAACACCCCGGGGCTAACGTTAGCTTTACCTGCAAGACACTGACTCCTGAGACCTGCCTTTTCCCCACCTCCAGACCTGTCACCCTCTACATGCCTGTGTTTGTTTCTGAGGCTTATTCTAACAGCCATTGTCACCTAATGGACTTCTTTATGTCAGGGTGCTGAAACGGCTCCACAGAGGTTGGAGGTGTCTCTGTGGGGGGGGGGGGCACACCTCACAGACATCTCCTCTGGACACACGCCCACCCTAGCCAGGGGTGCCGTTGCTCACAGCACCTACCATGGGGCAGGGGTGGGAGACCACCAGCCCAGCCAGGAGCCAAGCCCCCACGGGAAGACCTAGACCACTTCTCAAGGGCTGCCGGGGTGGGCCAGGTGCCAAGGGTCAGTGGCAGATGCCTCTCCAGATCAGCTCCTGCCAGTTGCAAGCACCTCGGCCCTGCTGGGCACGTCGGGGCAAGCATCAGAGTGACCTTTCCCTCCTCAGCCATGCCCCTCCGTGTCCAGCAAACGCAAGCAACGCACTGCTGTGAGCTGGCACGGGGCTCTCAGCCACGTCTTGACCTTGTGGCATGCATCCGGCAGAGACCAGTCTCCAGGTTCTAGTCTCAGCCGCCTGCACCATCGGTGCACTCCTCCCCCCGGCCTTCAGTGCCCTCTCTCCACAGTCTGGGCCCAACCAGGCAGCGTCCCCTCCTGCCACTTCGCCCTCCCACATTCATGGGAGACACTGTCCCTCACCCACAGAGCCACACCCAGCTTCAGAATCCTTATCCCAGCTCTCCAGCAGCCACAACCAACCAACCAACCAAAGAACCGTTCTTCAGAACGGGTGGCCGCCTGTGCCCCCACCCCTCCCTCCCTGCGGCACTCGGCAGTGTGTCTGTCCTGTCTGTGGAGTGCAGGATGACCGGAGGCCGCAGGCAGGATGTGATGGAGCAGGCGTGTGTCAGCCTCATGGGGGCCGGGCAGTGCTCCCTCTTCCTGGAGCCACACCAGACGCAGTCCATGCCATTCAAAATCAAGAAGCAAACGCAGAGGGCAGTCGACGGGTGCCATCAGGCTTTTCCTGGAAGCAGAGGCACCCAGGAGTCCAGAAATGAGCATGAGCATCTGGAGGGAGGTCTGGACATGGACTACAAAGTTCAGGGAGGGGAGAGATTCGGGTGGGAGAGAAGCCCCTCCATCTGCAAGCACAGGGGTGAGAGCATTTCCACATGTGCCTGAAAGTTTCCACATGTACCCGAAAGTCTGATTTTATGGGGTGCACCCCAATTGTATGCGGTAGTGAGAAAAGCCCCCTGGTCTGCTCCCCGTTACCCCTCAGAGCTGGGTGGGGCTGCCCATCTGTCCAGCACATTCCATCCACCCGGATTGCCACGTGGGCTCCAGCAATCCTGGGGCTGGGGACGGACACGGGTCACCCTCTCCTGTTCTGCCTGTGCTGAGGCTGATCTGCTATTTCCAGCCTGGGACTGACCCCTCCCCAAGGACCTTCAGGATGCAGGACCCCTAGGTCCCCTCAGAGGCCCCTCTCTGAGCTCCCCTCTCTTCCCTTGCCCCCTCCCAGAGCCTCTTTCCAACATGGGAATAATTCCTCCCCCTCCTTCTATGACACTTTGTGCCTGAAAACCCTCACTTTTACCTCCTCCACCAACACCCTCATCTCCTGCTGTTCAGAAGAGTGATTATGAAAAAGACCCGTGGCGAGGCCCTCACCCCTAGTGTCATCCTGCCCCCTAGCAGCGAAGTGTGCATGAGCTAGTCATCACCTCAGGACACAGAGGGATAGTAACTAGATAAATGTCTCAAAATACCATCCCAGTGCCAGGGCAGTGAGTGCAGAAGAGGGGTTGAGCCAGTCCAGCTCTGCCTTGGAACAAGCACACGTGTGCACATACACGTGCATCACACACATACACACACAATTGTGTGCACCCACGCACTACACACATGTACAAAATACATGCACTCTCTCACACCCACATCTGAACACATTGGCGTACACACAAACATGTAAAGTATGCACACACAGAGGCATGCACACAGATCTGTGCATACATATGCACACATATACACACATGAGCACATGAGTGCACATGCCACACAAATCCACATGCTCACATACAGGCATACACACATGCATATACATGTGTGTGCATACACACATGCTTGTGTGCGTACACATGTATACATGCTTAGACATGCATGGAGCATGCGTGCATCTGCTCGTGCACATGCATATGAGCCACACCTATGCATAGATGCATACCTCCTTGCACACCCAGGCACACGCATGCTCACACAGGCACACATATGCATGCACATGTGCTTATGCACAAAGGCACACACGCATCCATGCTCATGTGCATGCCTGCACACACATGCCACACAGACACACGCAGCATTCACAGAGGCGTGCACGTGTGCACACCTGCTCACGGTGCGGCCCCTCCCGGCAGCCATGGTCCTGCTGTTCGTCGTGTGGATGAAGCGGCGGGAAAAGGAGCGCCACACGAAGCAGCTGCTCATTGACCCCGAGGACGACGTGCGTGACAACATCCTCAAGTATGACGAGGAAGGCGGCGGCGAGGAGGACCAGGTGAAGCCCATGGGGGCTTGGGGGCTGGCTCCTGGCTCTCACAGAGGGACACTCGGCCCTTCCCAGCAAGGAGGCCATTCGGGGCAAGCATGTCCAGCCTGGCCTGCATCCTCCACACAGCACCTCCCCTCGCCTGTGTCCCTCCAGCCACAGACCCCAGCCAAGCACTGCCCTGTGCCCTAGAGGGAAGGGGTTGGAACAGTGACACCCAATGGCCAGGCACTCCCACGTGCTGGGGGCTGTCAAGGGGCCAGGGACAGTGCACTGGGTGCCCAGGAGGGTGGATTACAAGGAGCTGCCTGGCTGGAATCTGGGCCCGCTCTTGGCCACTGAGGGCCTCAGGGCAAGTCTTTAATCCACTGAAGCTTAGACCCCTCAATACCCCCCACCCCACCCCGAGGAGCACATGAGCAGCATGCACTGGGAGCATGCGGGAAGGTACATGGTTGCTGAGCTGCATGGCTGGTGGGGTTGCTCTGGTGGAGTGCCAGGCCAGTGAAGGCAGCCGGGTGGGCACAGACCGCACACCTGCCTGGAGGACAGGGCACCATGGGAGGGGCAGACCAGTGACAGACTCGGGACCAGGGGACAAAATAGGACATCGGGCACACTTGCAGCCCAGGTCACAGAACAGGACAAGGTGCACTTGGGGGCTGCTTCTGGTGCCTCTGCCAGTTGCCCCCACCCGAACAGCCTCCCCCTGACTCCCTTACCACCCAACCCCAGGACTATGACCTCAGCCAGCTGCAGCAGCCAGAAGCCATGGAGCATGTGCTGAGCAAGGCCCCTGGTGTGCGGCGGGTGGACGAGCGGCCGGTGGGTGCTGAGCCCCAGTACCCGGTCAGGCCCGTGGTGCCTCACCCGGGCGACATCGGTGACTTCATCAACGAGGTGGGTACCCCAGCAGTGGGGAGGGCCTGAGCAGGATGTCTCTAAAAATAAGATCCTATCAACCTGCACAAACAAAAGCAGAGGATTAAGATTCCTCCCCTGGGCCGGGTGGGCGTGATGGTGGTGGTCGCAGTAAGACCTTTCAAGACAAGCAGCTGAGGTGATGATGGTGCAGTACTGGGGTACAGTGAGCCCCCTGAATTCTAATCTTAGACTTGGCCTACTGCCAAAGGGAACAGCCTTCCTAACCCCCCCCCCCCCAAGGCTGGTCGCAGTAAGACCTTTCAAGACAAGCAGCTGAGGTGATGATGGTGCAGTACTGGGGTACAGTGAGCCCCCTGAATTCTAATCTTAGACTTGGCCTACTGCCAAAGGGAACAGCCTTCCTAACCCCCCCCCCCCAAGGCGTCCCCCGTGCATTGGGAACCGCCCTGGAGGTGGCGCTCTCCAAGCTGCCACCTGACCACATGCCCATCCTGACATTTGGGGTTTGGAGGCGACTCAGTGTCATTGCCCCCACCCTCTGATCACCCTTTGCCAAAGACAGCTTGAAACGTCTCTTCCAACCTTGCCAGGGAAATACTCAATTTACTCTCCAAACACCCACCTCCCTGTCCTGCTTCCATCTTCCTTTGCGGGAAAGGAAAGAGGAACGATGTGAACCAGGATGGACTTCTCCCAATCAGCTACTTCCCCAGCAGTTACTGTCGCCGCGACTCCATGTGAGACTGTCACATGTTTGGTGCCCTTTTAACCAGCTGGGTCCTCATGGTTTTCACTACATGGTCTCTAAGACCCACTGTGTTTTTAAGGGGGGTCAGCAACACATATCTCAGCCTGTGTCAGAATCTAACTCTAAAGGAACCTATCTAAACAGAATATAACCCAGGGAGTGATCCAGCAGAGAAACAAATGATTTCTCAGAACATTCCACAAAACAAATCGGGTCCTGGGCCACACATGAAATCTCTACAACTGTCCAAAAGCTGACACTGCTCAGCCGACACATACTGTCTATGATGTAATAAAATTTTTAAATCCCCCAAAACTATGTCCTTCTCAATCTATAGTAAAAGCCCACTTTTAAATAACTCTTAGAGGAAATTAAAAATGGAAACCATACGCCATGCAGTACAGGATGATGTCGAGCGTGGCCCACCAGGCACTCGAAGGAAAGCGCACAGTTGACCTTGGGACAGCACAGACTGGAATTGCATGTGGCCACTCACACGCAGGTTTTTTCTAAAAAAATACCATAAATGTACTTCTTCTTCCTTATGATTTTTCTGAACATTTTCTTTTCTCTAGCTTACTTTAGCGTAAGAACAAAGTATGTAAAATATGTAACATACAAAACACATGTTGTTCGACTGTCATCGCTAAGGTGGTCAGCAGTGGGCTGTTGGTAGTTGAGCTTTTGAGAAGTCAGCTGGGCGGGGACTGGCACCCCCAACCCCCATGTCGTTCAAGGGTCACTGTAGTCTTAAACACATCAGTAGAGAACTGGAAAGCATTCTAAGCTTTCAACTCAAGCAGCTAGAAAAAAAGACAGCAAATAAACCGGAAGAAAAATATAAATATCCTGAGAAAAAAGAAATCGAAAAAGGTGGCAGTGGATGGAGGAGAAGGCTCGTTGCAAGGGAGCCTGATCCAGCTGGTGCGGTCGCCTCCCAGGACTGTGGGGGGATGGTATTATCACATCACAGAGGCATATGTCAACTGAGCAGTGTCAGCTTTGGGGCAGTTGAAGAGATTTCATGTGTGGCCCAGAACCAGCTGGTGCGGTCGCCTCCCAGGACTGTGGGGGGATGGTATTATCACATCACAGAGGCACATGTCAACTGAGCAGTGTCAGCTTTGGGGCAGTTGAAGAGATTTCATGTGTGGCCCAGAACCCCGATATGTTTTGTGGAATGTTCCGAGAAATCGTTTCGTGTCTCCGCTGGATCACCCCTGGGTTATATTCTGTTTAAATAGATTCCTTTGGAGTTAGATTCTGACACAGGCTGAGATGTAAGCGTTCCTGACGCCCCTGGAGCGGGTCTGTGCACTCCAGTCCCAGACCTTGCTGCACCCCAGATGTTGCAAACAGGGAAGCTATGATCCTCTCCCCATCTCCCAAAAAAGACAGTGGATCTTGAATCCTAATGTGAGACCATCTTGTCCCCTCTGTCTTTAGCCCCAGAATCTGCGAGAAACCGTTTTTAGCAAGAGGGCTTATATTTAAATGTACATGACATTGACTAGCTAACAATTCCCTTCTGGGGTGTGAAGAAAAGCCCTCGAGGCCGTCTGGTGACTGCACTGAAGGGGCAGGGCTGGCTTCTGGCTGGCTGGGTCCTTCAGGGAAACAGTCCTTGAAGGTAGTTGGAGCCCAGCACGCGCCGGCTTCCCCTCGATGCTGAGGAGGCAGGGAAGAGGAGGAGGGCTGCATCGCCGCAGGGCCCCAGGGCCGGGGTCCCCTGTGCTCACGGAGGGCTCTTGGTGTGCCCAGTGGGCCCAGAGGAGGCCCACCCCTCCTTCCAATCTGACCTCCTGAACCAGCAGGCGGGAGCCGGGGATGTGTTTCTTCAGCCCACTGGAGTTGAGTTTTAGTTTGAATTAGTTTCTGATCTTAGTTTGGGTTTCCCCAAAAGCAGTCCAAGAGACACTATTTGAGGGCAGGTGGTTTATTAGAGGCCAATCTCAGGGAGCACAGGTAGGGGGTAGGGATAGGGAGGCAGGGGACAGAGGAGCCATGAGGTACCCCATTGGCCCAACAAACCCAGTGGGCACCTAGGGCTCCAACCCACTGGGACCTCCAGCAGCCAATGAAGAACAGCCACTAAGGAGTTGTCCCGCCGTGGGGTGAGGGAGACCGGGATGCATCCACCACTCCCACAGTCACCCTCGGCTGGCCAGCAGGTGCCAAATCTTGTTCTTGGGGCTGTCTAACTTAACTTGATTCCTGACTTCTGGCCACCCTAGGTCCGTGTTTCCTCCAGGCCAAGTCAAGAACCATCACTGCCTTAGTGTGTCTGAGCTCTAGCCACAGGCTGCACCCGGCCCTCTTGCCTCAGTCTGCTATTTGCGTGGCCACTGCTGGCGTTTCAGTTTGCAACCTCCGACACACATCCTATTTTTGTAAACGCCCTTCTCTGTTGGTCCTCTGAAATGCCCTTCAGTTAAACGCAGGGAGCACTTATTGAGCTCCTAAGGTATGCAAGGTCCTATAACTTCATCTCCCTACCCTACTTCCCCAACTCCTCTTCTGGAGCCCCATTCTGTTCGTCAGACCCCCAGGGCTGAGACCACACACCCTCCACCCTAACCCCATGTCTTCATGACCTCCAGGGACTTCGAGCAGCTGACAATGACCCCACAGCACCCCCCTATGACTCCCTGCTGGTCTTTGACTATGAAGGGAGTGGCTCCACCGCAGGCTCTGTCAGTTCCCTGAACTCGTCCAGCTCTGGGGACCAAGACTATGATTACCTAAACGACTGGGGGCCCAGGTTCAAGAAGCTGGCGGACATGTACGGAGGCGGCGAAGAGGATTAACTGACCTCACACATCCGGACCGAAATGAGAACAGCGCTCGGACGCCAGAGGAGCAGACTGAACAGAGGCAGCTGGACTCCCGACTCTCCCTGCGGACTGTCATTTAGTGGTGTCTTAGGAGGCCCCTCCCCCCCGCCCTCCCCAGCGTCAAGCTGTCCAGCATGAAACTCTTCCCCACCAGCGCGCCCTGCACCCAACCGCTGCCCATCACAGTAGCCAACTTGTCACTACAGGAGAGCGAGAGGCACTCTGTCTTAACTTGAATTTCTTAGAACAGAAGCACTGTTTTTAAACAAAAAAAAAAAAATGAAAGTGCCTTTTGGTACATGTATCAGATTCCCTCAAACTCAGGAGTGACTACAAGCAGACAGACAGACCAGGTCCCCCCGAATCCCCGTCCCCAGTGGCCCCAGGCCCCAGTCAGCCCCGGTTCTTAAGGCATCAATTAAGGAATTGGGGAGAATGTGTCTTTTATTTTTGGTCACTTATTAAGAAAAACAAAATGGGTGACTCGTTTGGAAAAACAGTTTGGAGTTCTAATCCCGACAGCCTTTTCTGTCCACAGTTGGGGTCTCCTGAACCCCCTTGGGGGTCCCCGAGGCCATGGGAGGAGGGCTTAGCCTTCAACCCCAGCAGCAGAAAGGCCCCCTGGGGCTGGCCACGCCCTTGATGACCAAAGGTGACTGCGTGTGGATCTGGCTTTCACCTGAATTTGAGCCCCCGCCCCCGACTCCCAGAGGCTATAAATAGCTGGCCCCGGTGGGGTTCCCAGGACCATCCCGGATGCTCCCCATCCCTGCTCTTGGCCACCCCCAAAACCCCACAGTCAACCATAAGGCCTCCCTCAGGGCCAACTCTCACCCCATATGCCACCCAGGGCCCCTTTGCCTTTGGTCCAGGAGAATATGTTGTCCCAAGAAGCCATGGCTCAAACCAGCCACACCTGTAAAACCCTGGCACGAGGTCAGAACTCCATGGGACCCCGCCAAAGGTCCAGCAATCACGCATCAGTCCAAATCCCTGAATGCTCTCGACCCTTCCAGCCACCCCCCGGAGGCTGTGCAGATGGCAGCCAGAGCTGACCCTCACACACGGCTCGAGACAGCAACCAGCCCTCAGTTACACCACAGGCTTTGCAACCGCCACCAAGTGTGGCAGACTCTGGCGGCCTCTTCCTCTCCCCTGGCGCATTTGGACCTGCAATCCTATCTGATGCCTGTGAACTGATGTGGACGGCAAGGACCTGCTCCAAATGGCCAGGAGGGACCCTGTCTTGCTATGCCCCGCCTCTCACAGATCCCTCTGGGCTACACATGCCAGAAACTTAAATCTCCTTTCCTTTGGACCCATGTCGGTCGCGCACAGCTGCCGAATAGCTTTGCTGTGTCCCTCTCAGAGATGGAGTTGCTTTTTCCACAGGTGGTTTAACTCTCAAGCCAGGGTGGGGGGTCAATTCCGCAGGACAGCAAAAGGGGCTATGTCCAAGGACTCACTAGGATAGCTCACGGCTGCCTCTGTTCACTGGATGAGAAAACATGCCTGTGCATTTCTCTCCCCAGGGACAGCTGTTTCTGGGCATAAAGGCACCTCAGGCCAGGGCAGGAAGCAGGCACCACGTAGGGGAATCCTCGCCCTTGGTCAGCTCTCTGGCTCACCTCGGGCCATGACATCATGCTCCCCAAGGAGTGGGTGAGGGTCCTAGCATTGCTGAAGGATGAGGAAGCCCTCCCAGGCGCTCCAGAGAAAGTTTCAAGTGGGCTGGGGAGGCTGGAGGTGCCTGGGGGGCAGCGTGTTCTATACCTGGGGGTCTCTGGTCCATCGCTTTCCTCAGACTGGCCTTTCTCCATGGCTAAGGCCATCCCCTTTTCTAAACAGCATTGGCCTCAAAGATACACCTGAGTGTACACATGTGTGCGCCATACTCACAGGTGTGTCCCCACTGGACATCAGGGTTCTTCCCAAACCAAACTCATCACCAACAGTGTCCATTCTGACCTCTCCATGACTGCCCAAGGAGGGAGGAAAGGATGGGGGCTGTCTCATGGGCTAAGGCCATCCCCTTTTCTAAACAGCATTGGCCTCAAAGATACACCTGAGTGTATACATGTGTGCGCCATACTCACAGGTGTGTCCCCACTGGACATCAGGGTTCTTCCCAAACCAAACTCATCACCAACTGTGTCCATTCTGACCTCTCCATGACTGCCCAAGGAGGGAGGAAAGGATGGGGGCTGTCTCATGCTAGTGCCCCCTCTGTGCAGACAGCCAGTCCAGGAGATGGGCACACAGACATCAGGGGGCAGCCCATGGGAGACATCAGGACCCCTGTCCTAAGCTGTGCCATGCAAATCACTTGGGTTGGGTAGCCAGTGAGAATGGTCCTAAGTGTCTGGGGACATGGCCATTGGAGGGATTGCTAGTAGGTCAGGGCCAAGCTGGCATTTTCTGTTTCTGTTGTTTTGGAAAGTTTATCCTCCAGTCAAAGTTCTGAGCCCGAGGAGTGTAAGTGGATTGTTCTGAGAGCCAAGAATATGATCTAGAGCCGAGGCAGCCGTGAACCCTTTCTCTGAAATCCCAAGGCCTCCTTGGGTTCCCCATGCCCTGGGCCCAGTTCCTGGGACAGGTGGCCAGCCCACGACACAGTACCAGAAGATCCCGACCCCACCAGCCGCCCCTCCACCACACCTCACGGGAGAGATGGGCCGATGTCTGTATGGCCAGCCTCCAGGCCACTGCCCCTCCTTTCCCCTGGCCTCTCTTCACTGCCAAACCCCATCACACAGGCTAAAGCTGGGCACCATCTGGAGGGATGTCCCTGGGGGCTTCCCATGCCCTGTCCCAGCCAGCCCCTGGGGGCCAGAGAAAAGTGGGTTTCCCACACCCTCCCAGATCCATCCCAGAGCCCCATCCCCAGGCCAACGAGTTAGCATTAGCAAAGCATCAGTCAGTGTCAACGTCTCTTTTCTGTAGCCGTAGCTGTGCCTGTGATCAGGGGACCTGGTAAGTCTAGGCAGGGAGGCCAGAGGGGCAGAGCGCAAGGGCATGGTTTTGCTTCTTTAGGGAATTTTTGTTCTGCAAACAGAAGAAACCTGCACTGCAGGGGGACTAGCAAGAACGCCTGGCCTCGGTCAGCGGCAGCCCCCAGCCCAGGGCCATGCGCCCACAGGGACCTCGGCACCCGCACCTCGTGGCCCAGCAGGATTCCTCTTTCTCGTGTCTTTCAGCACATCCAAAATGCTAGGCCTCCCACCGCCAGAGTGTCAGAGTAACAGCCAACTGTCAGGCCCTCAGAGATGCCTCAGTTTCCCTAGCGTGAGCACTGGCTGACACACACGGCCAACTGAGATGACAACTCTGTTCTCTCCAAGGTAAAAAGTCAGGGGTGGGAGAGTCTCGATTTCTGTCAATGCTGAAAGGAGTAACACCAAAAACATCAAAACACAACCTCCTGCAGGCCGAGCGTCGTGTGAAGTAGGTCATGGCAACGTGGTGTACATAGACAGGGACCGCTCGACGCAACAGGCCACGGCGGGTGGCCGCCTCTGTGTATAACTGGAACGCGTGTTACTTTTCTTTCTTTCTCTCCTTTTCTCATTCGGATTTTTTTTTTTTTTTGCATGTTTATTTTTGAAAATGGACAAAACGTGTCCAGCCCGCATGACCGTGGCTGTTCTGGAGCAAGGTTCTGGAGTATGACGTGTTCACACTGCAACTCAGCATTGCAGGGTTAGACAGATGTTCCAACTTTTTTTGTAATCGTCAGCAGCACAACTATTTTGTATTGTTGTTTGTATCATTTTGTATCAAAAAAAAAAAAAGGTAAAAAAAGGGAAGAGAGTCGATGTTTTCAATGTGTCTTTAGTGCCGGGTGGTCTTGCTTCCAAACGGGGTAGCGGCTTTGCAGAGTTGTCGTGTACCGGAGCAGAGTGGAGCGTTGGCACACTGCTCCGGAGCAGGAAATAAAGTCCCCCTTTAAGTAGTCGGCCTTGGCCTGGCTTGTATTTTTTCCATGCATTCGAGAAGCCGATGGTGTCTAGGGACAGCAGGGTTGCAACCTGGGAGGTGGTGGGTGTTGCTCTCAGCAAACCTTTCTTGAGCACCTCATATGCTGCAGGCTCTGTCCTAGGCCCTGGGAAGGCAGACACGAACAAAAACAGACCCACTCCCCACATCTGTGAGGCCCACATGCCATACATCTTCTTATTTTAACATTTTTAGAAGCTATGCATCAAGCTAACAGTTAAAATACATTCCCCTCCTATTTTGACAAATACACCTTCTTGACACCACAGGAGGACTCGTTCACATGCGGAATCTTCAGGCTCCTTGGCATTTGGTGCCAACATGTTGAGCAAGGGATGGGTGGGGCCCGGGGCTGGCTCTCCCGCCACCTCCTCTTCCTGCCTCCAGCTTTGTTGGACGCTGCGAGGGACCTGTGTGCATAGATACTCCAGCCGCATGTCCCAGCCTCACCTAAACCCCCCGATCAGCACCCCTTGGGCCTTGGATGAGCCACCTCGTAAATACGCCCACAGAAGAGGCTGTGCGGACCAGGAGGGGGCTCAAGGTGGTCTGTGAGGAGCTTCAGGGTCCTGGCACTGGGAGAGTGGTCTCTAGGGGCGAGCACACAGCCCCAAGTACTGTGGACCCCTCTCCCTGTGGCAGGTCACAGCACACAAGGGCCGAAGTGCAGGCACACAAGCACACGGGCACACATGCACGCACACACATACACACATGCACACACGCACGCACACATACATACACACATGTACGCACGCACATGCGCACACAGGCACATACACACACACATGCACGCACATGTGCACAAAGGCCTCTACAGCTGACTTTTGTCACTGCAAACCCCCAGCCACAGCTGACATCAGCAAGTAAAACCACCAAACCCCTGAGCCCTGCCCGTGGATGCCGAACATCCTGTGTGTCTCTCTTCCTCTGCCCACCTCTGGTGCGGGTCCCCAGGCTCAGGGACAAGGATCTCTTGCAGTGGTCGTCCTCACCTGTCTTGGCTCTTCCCAGCTGGGTCTTTCAGGTGTCCCTCCCAACTCCGTCCTCTGCACCCTTCCTCCCCTTCCTGTCACTGCTTTGTCCCAGCCGAGAACTGGGCACCTGGTGGTGGCTGCCATCATCTTGGTGACCCCCGTGTCTGCACAGGGCTGAGCAGTGTTCACCACTTACTGGGGCTCAGACAGCAAAAGAGACCTGGTCCCTCCACTGACAGTGGCCCAGCGTCCTCTGGGCCTCCTCCCCAGCCAGGCTGTCACCACCGGTCCCCAGAGGGCTGCTCGGGGGAGACACATCCAGGCCTCATCCTTGCCAGGGCAGGGTGCAAGCTCTGGAGGACAGAGTTCCACACACAGTTGGAGACCTGAGGGCACTCCAGGACCTCCCAGGGTGATCATGCGGAAGGGCACAATCCTGACTCCTACTCTGGGTCTCACAGAACTAGCCAACGAAGGGCACTATTGTCACCCCCACATTACAGATGAGGAAACTGAGGTACAGAGAGGGGAAGTCACTTGCCCAGGAGGAGGACTTGAACTTGGGCCTCCCAGTGACACAGAGCAGCACAAGGCTTTCAGTGCCAACCTCAGGCCCCACACACTCAGCCTCTTCTCTGCCCTCGAGGACGGCTTGATGCCCTTTTGGAAGAAGCTTCACGTGGCATCCACTCCCGTGCCTTTCCGCATTCTGCACCTGAGGGCACATGCTCGACCACTCTGCAGGCACAGCAACAAGGCGCCACTTTGCATGGAGAACAGTTCCACCAGACGCCACCTGACCTGGCCTTGACCTCGGGCTTGACAGCCTCCAGAAAGTGAGAAATAAATCTCTGTTGTTCATGAATAACCCATCTCAAGTACTTTGTTATGACAGCACAATCAAACTAATGCACTGATCCAGGAAACCAGCCCATTATCTACCTTAACCAGCCCAGGAAGTTAACCCACTATCTACACTAACCAGCCTAGAAAGTTACTCCATTATCTACATGCACTAGCCCAGAAAGTTAATCCATTGTCTACACTAAGCAGCAGAGGAAGTTAACCCACTGTCTACACTAAGCAGCGTAGGATGCAAGCCTGCCATCTCAGACTTGAGGGAGTCAGACGGCCATGTCTCATCAGCGTCCAAGAGGCCAAACAAGTCATGCGTTCCAGGCACCCCACATGGCCAGGACTGATGAGTGACTGGAAGCTGTTTCGCTGGTGGCCTCACTTCCACTCTCGGGCCATGGGAAAGCCAAGCACAACCCTGGTAGCCACCTCCAGCCTCCCTGCTGTGCCCACCAGCCGACACCTGCCGCCCCTTCACCTGATGCTGTCCCGCCCTCTGCCTGCCCCAGAGTCTCTGTCACACCTGGAGGTGGTGGACGACCCCTTGCTGCAGCGAGTTCCCAGTGCGCAGTCTCTGCAAGTCCCAATCTGGAGGCCTTCCTTTACCCCATGGGGACCCTGGTCGTAGAGACACTCATCCCCCTGTCTTGTCATGAAGGCCTGGTCACGTGACCCTGCCTGCCCTTGACTGCTGCCCAAGTCCACACCAGAGGGGCCCTAGCAGGGATTCACACCTTCCTGATCATAAAGGCAGGGAGTGGAGCCGGCTGGCAGAGGCCATGCACCTGTGCCCGCCACCCTGGACCTGTGGAGGCTCTGCCTTCCCCGGAGGAAATTAAGCTCAGAAAGTCTCAGCAGCCACCCGCCGGCGACCCACTGGCCAGGGACGCAGTCAGACAAGAGCACAAGCAGGTGCCCAGCTCTGCAGGCTCCACCGCCACCTCTGGAGATGGGTCAGTCCAGGCCCAGTCTGGGGTCTGGGTCCCCAGAGTCAGCGCCTCCCCTCCCCCAGCTCCTCCAGCCTCGGGCAGAGCTGCTTCCTCTCACTCCCCCCATACCCGTCCCCAGCCCTCTCTTGGGCACAAATTTGCATCCACAATAACTTGCATAACAAACAAATCACTCACTCGTTTAATTAGGGTGCAGTTGATAATTACAGGCACAATTAGCCACTTGCTAATTTTGAGGGTGTGGAGCAGTTAATCACATTCACGATCAGGCAACTACTGATCCCTGGACATGCTGCGGTCCTGGGGCCACTCCTTGTAATCGGACTCCTGGGGTGAGGCCCTGGGGAGTCAGACGATCTGCTAAGAGCCCCACCATCACCCCCACCCCCAGCTCCACTGCAGAGGGCTGGTTAGCAGAGGCAGGGGGCTGGCCAGAACGACCTGAAAAGTCCAGCTGGGGTCCTTTCCCTGGAGGCCTGGAGGCCTTCTCTTGGGTCATTTCACTGGGTGGTGGTCAGAGGTCACCATCCCTCCTCTGCCCCAGGAGGATTCAGAAATTTATTCTCATTTCTGGAGGGTAGAAGTCTGAGATCAAGGTACTGGAAGGGCTACATACACTCTCTCCAGGGACTCCAGGGGAGGGTCTTTCTCACCTCTTCCAGCTCCTGGTGGCTCCACGAGTTCCTTGGCTATGGCCACATTGCTCCAATCTCTGCCTCTGTGTCCACATGACCTCCTCCTCTGTGTATGTCCTATAAGGACTCTGGTCATTGGATTTAGGGCCCACACGGGTAATCCAGGGTGATCTCCCCATCTGAAGATCTTTAACTTAATTGCATCTGCAAAGACCCTTTTTCCAAATAAGGCCACTTTCACAGGTTCTGGGGACTTGATGTGGACATCTTTTGGGGGACCTCAAGCTCAGGTCTGCCTAAGTCTGTCTGTCCCGTCTGATAGCTGGGAGGCCACCTGGTCGCTAAGCAGTGCATGAGGCAGGGAGGAGCCCACAGTGAAGGAGGCAGAGTCAACCCGGCTGGGACAGACATGACACAGAGACTGCTCGGGGCGCTAGCCAGCCAGCCATGGCAGCAGGGCTTCCAGAAGCAGAGTGCAGAAGGACAGCAGCAGCCAGGCTGCAGGGCTTCCAGGAGCAAGCGGCATTTGAGCTGAGTGCTAACGGGAAGCCACCAGACAGGCTGCTCCAGGCTGAGGGACACGAGCTGAAGCCATGGGGCCAGAGTCAGGAATCAGCTCAGCTCTCCTTCCCCCACACCCACCCACCAGGCAGGTCATGTGGCTATCCTGGTTTACAGAGCGGGATACAAAACCAGAGATGTGCAGGGCTCCCCAGTCACACAGGCAGGAAGCAACTCTGTAGCCATAACCCGTGCAAAGGGCCTGGGGCACAGGTGGACCTGAGAAATGAGGCCAAAAGGCCTGCTGGGGCTTGGTCAAGAAAAGCTCCAGTTTTTCTTTGTTTTTTTTTTTTTTCCTTTTTGTCTCTTTTTTCGTGTCCGGCAACGGATCACAACCCTCAGTGTCGCGCCCGTACCGGACCGGGACCGGCAACGGGATCGCAACCCTTGGTGTTGCTCCCGCATCTCGCTCAGCCAGTGAGCGGGAACCGGTCTGTATGTGGGATCCGAACCCTTGGCGGGAGCGCCGCCGCGCTCCCAAGCGGCGCACTGTAGCAGTGTGCCACCAGGCCGGCCCGAAAAGCTCCAGTTTTGAGGGCAAGGGTGAGTGGTCACTGTGGGGACAGGGTCCTAGACCTGGTGGTCTGTGGGCCGTAGCTGTAGCCAGGCTGGAACTACATGCCAAAATACCAGCTTGGGGACCTCACCCATGACAAGCCACCTTCCTGGCCTGGCTGTCTTCCCCACCATGGGTCAGCCTGGCCTTGGCTTGGTGACCCCTGGATCCCAGGATTCAGCGGCATCCAGAGCTCCACCTCTCCAGGGTAAAGAGGCCAGCCCCACTCTGGCGGCAGGAGAAAGGCTGTTGACATTAGCACGTGGGTGTCCACAGTAAACTGCAATTCAAGCAGGTGGGGCTGGGGCTGCCCTACATATGGACATCCACATGTGTCCTGAATACTACCCGCTACGCCTCTGGCCACCTCGAGGTCCAGCAGATGTCCCAAGAACACTAGGAGGCCAGGGGAGGGGCAGTGCTCCCATGCAAACCAGTGACTTCCTTGGCTGTCCTCAAGTCCCAGCACCCTCACAGACCTGCCTGGGAGGAGTCGCATCCTCTGAGGTTAGGCCCCGCCTCCCCCAGGCAGTGCAGCCTCAAGCAACAGCCTGTGTGACCAGGGCCTGGAGGTTCCCATCACCTCTGTCCCCTCCAGGCTCAGGACCTTGTGCAAGTCCCCTGCAGTCCCCTGGGCTCACACCTCCTGCACAGCAGGAGGTGAGAAAGACAAGCTGAGATCAGATGAAGGCAGAGGGAATGTGAGCTCTCCAGGGACCGCAGGGAGCGAGGGGGCACCCAGGAGACTGAACTGCGTGGCCAGCTCTCCAGGGACGTTACTGAGTGTGAGTGCATGTGAGGTGCAGAGCTCGCGGTGCAGTGAGGCGTGCGCGTGCGTGTGAGGCCTGCGCAGAGTGGCAGAGGCCTGCAGTGTGGGCGAGCAAGGAGCCCAGCACCGCTGTGTGAAGTTCGCGATGGGCTGGGCCTCCTCCCTCTGTGCATCCCAGACAACCAGCTGCTGTGTCACTTTGGGGACTGGAGGGCGCTGGGAACAGGGGCTGTGTTCTCAGAGCACCGTCGCCTCCCACCCCTGCCCAGAGGCGTTGTCCTTGCACTCCGAAGGCGCAGAAACTGCGACTCCACGGGGGCCTCATCCCATGGCTTCCAGCGACATCCCTGGCTTGGTTTAAAGGCATCGCTGGCTGAGCAGAGTCCAGGAGTGTGCGGACTTCTGACCACAACGTCAAGGCCAGCTGGCTCCTCTCCCCTCCCACCCAAACTGCCACCCCCTCTTCATATGGCCACTGGGGAATCCACCGGGACCCCCAGACTCCTGTTTGCACAGCTGCCTGCCTCCATGGGAAGCACCATCCCACAAGGCTCTGGCCGGCCCTGCCAGGTCCCGCACCCACGCCAGGCCCTATGGCACTGCCAGGGACAGATGCCCACCCAGAGGACAGGCGCAGGGTGGGGGCATGTCCCGGGGAAGGAGGATGGGATGAAATCAGACATTTCCCGGTTGGGGGGCAGTGGTGAACCACAGAAAGGACTCTGGAGATGACTCAGGCAGGCAGCAGAGAAACTTCCAGAAGCAGGTCCTCTGTGTGGGCAGCATGCTGACCTGCCTGACCAGGCAGGGAGCATAAGCTCACGACACCTGGAGCCAGGAAGTGACTCTATGCCTGCCCTGCCAACTTTTTAAATGTCTGGAATGGTTGCCATGAAAACCAGGAGGTGAGGAAGAGGGGCTGAGCACAGTCAGCGAAGCCACTAGGAAGGCCAGGCAGGGACGGTAACAGCACCTGGAAGTCCCCTCATGGCTCGTTTGCTGTCCCTGCTGCCTGTGACCATGGCCAGCCACCTGAAGGCCTGTGGACTCAGTGCTGGCTCTTTGTCTCAAGCATGGCCCCGTCAGAGCCCGAGCACCACATGGAGACCCAGCAGGCAGGAGCTCCTGCACTGTCCGGGAGGGGGTGGACGCCACAGGCCGCAGCTGGCCTAGCCTCAGATGCAATCTGACCAGCAGCTCACCCAAAATGTTGAATTAACTGTTGCATTTGTCTCCTGGGGCTGCTGTAGCAAAGTACCACATACTGGGGGCTTTAAAACAACAAAGGTTTACTGTCTCCTAGTTCTGGAGGCCAGAAGTCTGGGATCAGTATCCCCAGGCTGGAATTAATGTGGGTAGGGCTGCACTCCCTCCAGGGGCTCTGGGGAGGGTCATTCCTGCCTCTCCAGCTCCTGGCGGCTCCAAGTGTCCTTTGGCTGGTGGCCACATCACTCCAATCTCTGCCTCCATCTGCACATCACTTTCTCTAACCTCCTCTGACTGCCTCCTATGAAGACACATGTCATTGGACTTAGGGCCCACCTGGCTATTCCAGAATGATCTCAAGACCCTTAATTTGATTATATCTGTAGAGACCCTACTTCCAAATAAGTCACACTCACAGGTTCCAGGGATTAGGACCTGATATCTGGGGGGTGTGGGGGGCGCATTTTTCAGCTCACCACAATGATCATTAAAAACTCAAGAGATTTTAATGCTACCACCAACCCCCCATCCCCACCTCTCCTCCATCACCAAAAAGAAAACCATGTTCCCTCAGGAAACCAGAGGCTCTGGCCATATGGGCGGGAGTCCTAGTAGTGCCATTTGGGCAGGGCAAGGTTCTCTCCCCACGCCAGTCCCCACCCCTCTCTGCTGTCGCCCACCCATAAACTCTCCTCAGTCTCCCCACCAAGGTCTCTCCTAGGAAATGCTTTGGCAACTGTACTATTTACCATGCACAGAGAAGCAAAGGTCAGCACTGCAAAATAAAAGTCAAAAACACCTGCCACGCAGCCTCCTCACTGGCTGGGACCGGCTCTCGTACAGATGGCAGCAGAGTCCCACGCCCTCACCCCGCACCCCCGCCAGCGCCTTGCCCGCCTGAATAGGACACACATGTATCAGCACTTCACACACCCG
Organism: Galeopterus variegatus; assembly: GCF_000696425.1. Classification (NCBI taxonomy): domain Eukaryota; kingdom Metazoa; phylum Chordata; class Mammalia; order Dermoptera; family Cynocephalidae; genus Galeopterus; species Galeopterus variegatus. The sequence goes on from NW_007726725.1 coordinate 226,633, forward strand.
CTATTTCCACTGGACTTCAGTCCCTGCCTCCCGCTGTTGCAGCCGTCCAGAAGGGTCACAAACCAACATGTGAGAGCCATGCCCGTCCTGCTCGGACACATTTATGGGCGCCTCTCGGTTCTTGTAAAGGAGGGAAAGGGTGTGCGGTCAGAGAACAGAGTTGACCTTGGAGTTACATGTAGGTCTTTTTCTAATTATTCTCTGCCCACTGTCCCCGATGTCAGAAGAGCCCAGTTTGGGCTTTATTTTAATTAGTTTTCAGTTAACACCAATATATTCTAAATCCTGAAATAAGCAGGTGCAGAAAATCAGGACTAGGGCCCCCACCTGGACATTTAAAAGATGGGCAACAGGGGCCTGGTCACAGCTCTGCCCTCCCGGACTTCCACGCAGGCCGGGCCATGCGGGATGCAGACTCCGAGCCCGCTCTCTTTTGCTGAACACGACGACTTTGAGAATCACCTGTGCTGCTGCACACAGCAGTCATGCACTCCATTTTACTACTGAGTAACTTTTCCATTATGTGGATTTACTGTAATGGATCAATGTGCCCACTGAAGGGTACCTGGGTGGCTTCCAGTGTGGGGCCGTTGTGACCAGAGCCTCCGTGAACGTTCACATGAAAGTCTCTGTATGCGCAGGTGCTTTCTCTCAGGTGGCTACCTGAAATGGGACTGCTGGGTCACGTGATGGATGCATGTTTAACTTTTCTAGAAACTGCCCGGCTGTTTTCCAAAGCTGCTGTACCAGCTTACATTTCCCCCAGCAGTGCGTGAGGATCATCGTAAATCCACACCCTCCCCAGCACTTAGTGTCATCAACCCCTACACTTTTGTCATCCCCGTAAGTGTGCAGCGCATCTCACTGTGCCTTTAATTGGCACTCCTTAATGACTAATGATGCTGAACACCTTTTTATATGCTTATGTGCCATCTGTGTATCTTTTCTGGTGCAGTGTCTGTTCAAATCTTTCTCATATAGATGCTCATCTCTACGTTCAGCTACACAGGTGCCACTCCGGGGCCACTTCCTCACTCCTTTGTGTCCATTTGATGTAATATTGCTTCTGCTTGAAGGGCTCGCTTTAACATTACTTAACATTTAAATAACTTTAACATTTCTTGTGGTGCACATCTGATGGTGATTAATCATTTCAACTTTTGAGTGTCTGAAAAGTCCTTATTTCACATTTTTTTAAAAAAAAGATACTTTCATTGAGTAAAGAATTTTAGGTTGACTGTTTTTTTCTTTCAGTACTTCAAAGAAGTTCCACTATTTTCCAGCTGGCATTGTTTCCAACAAACATCTTCCATCATCGTTCTCTCTGTTCTTTAGAGTTTTTTCTTTATTTAAGCTATTTGATTTTTTGTTTCTTTGGTGTCGTATTTTTGGTGGGTTTTTGTGTGTGTGCACGCATGCTTAATAATCATTGAGCTTCAAGGATTTCATCAAATTTGGGAATTTTCAGCCCTTCCTCCCTCGCACATGTTTCTGCTGCCCTCTTTTTTGAACTTCTGTTGTCCTGGAGTCGGCCTGTGCAGAGCCCACCGAGGATCTCTGGGTTTTTCCTTGCTCTCCCCACCGTGTGTTGTATTTTGGATTACTTCTATTGCTGTGTCTTCAAGTTCTCTAATTTTTTCTTCTATGACAATGTCTGATCTACCATTAATATCATCCAGCGTAGTTTTCACACCAGACATTTGGTTTTTGTCCCCAGCAGTTTCGTTGGGATTATTTTTATATATACATCATCTGTCTCCACTCATCCAGTCTTTCCTCTAGCTTCTGGAACATGAAACAGTTATAAAACAGTGTTCAGGGGCCGGCCCGGTGGTGCACTGGATAGTGCGCCGCTTGGGAAGCGCAGCGGCGCTCCCGTCCGCGGGTTCGGATCCCACATACAGACCGGCTCCTGCTCACTGGCTGAGCGAGGCGCGGGGGCAACACTGAGGCTTGCGATCCCGTTGC
>NW_007726725.1:229008-248493 GCF_000696425.1 Galeopterus variegatus
CAGCAGTTTCGTTGGGATTATTTTTATATATACATCATCTGTCTCCACTCATCCAGTCTTTCCTCTAGCTTCTGGAACATGAAACAGTTATAAAACAGTGTTCACTCCTTTGTGTACCAATTCTAAAATTATCACATTTCTAGGCCAAATTCAATTGATTGGTTTTCCTACTCATTACGGGATGTATTTTCCTTCTTTTTCTGCCTAGGAGCTTTTGACTGGATGTCAGACATTGTGACTCTTCCCTTTCTGCGTGCTGGACACTTTTCTGTCCCTGTAAAGATGCTTGAGTTTTGTTGTGGGACACCATTAAGTTACTTAAACAGTTTGATGTTTTGGGCTCTTGCTTTTAAGCTTTGTTGGGTAGGAAAAAAGCAGCATTTCGTCTAGAGATCATTTTTCCTCACTACTGAGGGAAAACCCTTTTGGGTACTCTATCCAATGTCCCATGAATTACGAGGTTTTCCATTCCGGCTGGTGGAAGCAGGCCCTATTCCTGGCCCTGTGTGAGTCTAGGGTTTTTTCCTCCTACTCCTATCAAGTGGTCCTTTCTCCAAATGTATCCAAGATGTCCTAGGGCTGCCCTAACAGAGGATCACAAACTGGGAGACTTAAAATAACAGAGGCTTACTTATCCTCTCCCAGTGATAGAGGCCGGAAACGTGAAATCAAGGTGCTGGCAGGGCACACTCCCTCTGAAGGCTCTAGGGGAGGGTCTGTTCATACCTTTCTCTCTGCTTCTGCTGGCTGCTGCCATCCTTGGCATCCCTTGGCTTGTGGCTGCATCACCCCGACCTCTGCCTCTGTCATCACATGGGCTTCTCCATGTGTCTCTGTGTCTCTTCCCCTTTTCTTATAATGACCTCAGCCATTGGATTTAGGGCTCGCCCTAATCCAACATGACCTCATCTTACCTTGACACCATCTGCAAAGACCCTATTTACAAATAAGGTCACATTCACAGGTACCAGGGGTGAAGACTTAAACATATCTTGGTGCGTGGGGGGGGGGACACAATTCAACCCATGACACCAGCCTCGGGCAGTCTCCCCCACTTCACGTGATGATAAGCCCTCCACAAATATTGAGCTTTTCTCCGTGGAGACCTCTCCTCCCCATTGCCCTGCCCCACAAACCCTAGCTGCTTTAGACTGTCTGGATTCTCTGCTCTGTCTCATCAATTCAGGGGTCTCCCAGGCCCAACCCAGGCTCACCCTCCCTGCCCCACAACCTGGACGCTTCCAGGCTGTCAGTCAGGCCGTCACAGGACTCACAGCATTGGCATCCACGTCTCAGGGGTCACTGTCCTTTGCTGCCTGATGTGCGATGTCTCGAAAACTGGATTCACGTATTTTATCAAGTTTTTTAATTGTCTGAGCCAAGAGAATAAATCCAGTCCCTATTACTCCATCTGCGCCAGAACCAGATGTCTGAGCACTTTTCATATGCAGACTTTGTAATGAGTTATAAATGACAGATTTTCTTTTGCAGATATTTGGGTTACCATCCCGGACAAGGTGGTCTAGACTGCACAAGTAGTTGCCTTGATTTTCTAAGTTTTAGGAGTTTTTTCTCTTCTGAGTTCATTGGAGATTTGTTTCTCTGCTTGGGGTGAGTAGTCCAGTTTTGTTGTCTTTCAGATGACAGAATGTTATGTTGGTGCCATTTCTTAAAGCATCCTTTTATTCTAAATTGAGATACCACCGTGGCCATGTATTAAGTTCTCAGACACACTGGGATCTCTCTGGAGTCCCTCGTCTGTTCTGCTAATCTCTCTAGTCCTGTGCCGACGCCAGGCTGGTTTGACCACAGTCTTTTCAATAACTCCATGTCTGCTGAGATGCACCCTCCCCACTTGGCCTTCTTTCCCAGTTTCCTTGACTGTTCACAGGAGGCTGTGGAAGACCAGAGAACGGGCACCTAACCCACCCGGGGGTGCACAGCAAGGGCCCTAAAGGAGGTGGCATCTTGGTGGGGCAGGAAGGATGGGTAAGCATTAGCAAAGTGAAGGGGACAGGGGACTGAGGCATGGGAGTTTGGGGCAGAGTGAGCAGAGGCCAGAGAACAGGCTACCCCAGGCTCTGATCTGAGGGTCTGGGAGGGTGGCTATGCTGCTGTCCTTTAATTGGATAGGGTTTCAGGGTTCCACGTGGCTCAAGTCAGGACCAGAGCTCTAATCGGTAGTTCATAGGGCTGCAGAACCAGGGAGATTTCCCAGATGGACAGGAAGATGTCTCCAGGCAGCAGTGATCTGAGACACTCCAGGGAAAAGCAGCCCTGTACTCTGGTGACGGGGGCGCATACTGCTGGCGCCTGCTGGCCTCCTCAGTTTCCCAAAGGAGGGGAGAGTTGGGGGCTGGGCTGAGGGTGGCCTTTGCTGAGCCTCTCTTTGCCCAGGGCACAACCAGTGCCAGGGAGGTTCACGGGGACATGCTGGGGAAAGATCAGCAAGCGGGGACAGGACCACCTGAGGAAAACTGTGGAAGTTGGTGGAGGCAAATATCACCGTGTGAGACACCAAAAGGCTTCCCTGGAGATGGGGACAGGACAAGGGGCCTGTCACCACCAGCCTTCTTCAGCCTTGTACTAGAAGCCCCAGCCAGTGCAGTAAAGCAAGAAAAATAGGTGCATAAGCACTGAGAGGGAAAAGATAAAACTGGTTATTCACAGATGATGTGGCTGGTACAGAGAAAATTCTCGAGTCGACAATCTATTAGAATTAATCAGCAGAGTTAACAAGGTCAATATACCCAAAAAATTTATCAAGTTTCTGTAGGCTAGCATGAACAAATGTAACACAGAATTTTAAATAACACCATTTATAAGAGCTTCCAAATATCCAGAAATAAATTTAATTGAAGATGTGAAAGACCTCTACCTGCAAGCTACAGAACATTATTGAGTGAAATTAAAGACCTAAATAAATGAAGTGTTGTGCTGTGTTCTTGGGTTGGAAGACTCAATATTGTAAAGATGTCAATTCTCCCCAAATCAATCTGTGAATTCAACGCAATCCCAATCAAACTCCTAGTTGGGTTGTGTTTTGGTTTTTGGTTTTTGTGTGTTTGGGTTTTGCTTTGTTTCTTTTTTCTTAAATTAACAGATTCTAAAAATTCAAGGGAGCCAAAAATATTCACAAGTTACTCTTCAAGAACAGTGAGGATAGAGATCTTGCAGACCAGTCCCAAAGCTGGGCCACAGCTGCAGCTTGGCTGAAGCAGAGGCAGGCAGGGGGATCATCGCTCACAGGTCACAGAAGAGAAGAGAAAGAACTTGGGTCTGGTTTGCGGACAGCAGCTGCTCCTTGCTTAAGCACTGGTTGTTACGCATGTTTTTAACCTTGTAGTGTGTGGATGTGTGGCCAAGTCCCTGTTCAACCTGACTGCCAGGAAACCTCAGCGGCCATGCCTGTGGTATCCTGGCCTTGGTTACAGGAGCCTCCATCCTGTCTCCTTTCCGTCCCTAACCTGCTTTGCTTTCTTGTGCCCGGGCTCCTGGTCTTCATTTGTCTCTGGGAAGTCTCTGCTCTGAGAAAGCCGACACCTGCCCACCGGATGCAAGCCAGCCCAACGTTCAGGGTGTTATCTCCTCCGCCCAGAAATCTGCCCAGTGGGGAAGGCAGCCCCTTGGCCCTCACAGTCCAGCAAGCTTGGAGGTCTTGGGCCTTCTGCTCCCTCAGAAAGAAGGACCTTTGTGGGAGTCCTCAGGCCAGGCCCTTCCGGGCATTTCCCCCTGTTTTCTTCTCCCTGGAGTTGCTGGTGCCGAGAAGGCTCCCAGGTTCTAACAACGTTCTGGGACACGCCCAGGTGTTGCAAGTGCACAGACTCATCAACCAAGCACTACTGCAAGTTATGTCCCCAACTGCCCTTCCCCAGGGCCTGGCACACTGGCAGCCCCCCCGACCCCCCCACCCAATCAGCTCTGGTTATTGCAACTGCTCAGAGCTCTAACCCCAGGAACGAGGGCCCAGGTGCGGCCTGGCAGGTATGGACGGATTCACTCACTCCATCCAGCCTGGGCGCAGGGCCGCATGTTTGGTGCTGCACAGTGGGGGCCACCTGTGCCCGCATGCCCCGTGCCCCTGTGCCCCACCCCCCCAAATTCCTGTGCCCACCCTCCCGGTCCCCAACCTGTGGCTGCCCTCCCCCGACAATGCGCCAGCACCCCCACACTCAGGGCCCCGGGCCAAGCCCCAGCCCCCTACCCCGGCACTCCCCCCTCCTCTTGTGAGCCGAGCCCCTGCCGTGTCCCAGTCCTCAGCCTGTCTGCGTCCGCTGGCCCCACCTTGAGCGCGGCCCACGTACACCCCGCCCCTGGCCCACACTGCCACCTGGAGGCCACAGCCCAGCTGCACACGAGACCGCCCTGGTCCTGGCCCCATCCCCATGGGCCTCTCAGCGCCCCCAGACCAGCAGCATGGGACCGTACCTTGTGTGTGTCTCTGCACCCACGTGGGGGTGGCAAGTGCCCAGCGGTCGACCCTTCTCGGCCGTCCTGGGGCCGGGTGGTGCTGCCACCATCCTAATCTCAGAGATGAGGAAACTGAGGCTCAGAAGAAGGGCTGTCTGCCCCCGAAGGAAGGGCTGTGAGCCCGAACTCACCCTGGGTATACGGGGGGCCCTGGATCAGTCCCTGGGTGCTCTAAGGAAGAGGGTGGGGACCCTTCCCCTCCCTCTGGTGCCCAAATGAGGGGCAGGCCTCAGTCCGGTGATGCGGCCCCAATCAGGCACCCTCAGGGCCTCCCAGGAGTCCCAAACCATGGGCAGCACCTCCTTAGAGCTCCCTCCCTGGGTGCCCCACTGTCCTGTGTCTCTTCCAAAACTCCCTGACATCTCCAGGGGCAGCTCCTTCCCCAGTCTCTCTGTTGGGGGTCCTCAGTCCAGCAGGTTGGGGGCTACACTTTTCTTCCTCTGAATCTGCCCTGGGAAGGAAAGGAGGGACCGCAGCGGTGTGGTGGGCAGGATTTGGCAGGGCTCTCTTTCCAGTGTGTAGGGTGCAGTGTTGGGGGTTTCTCTCTGTCCTCAAACGCCTGAGAGCCAGTTCTCAGGGCTGCAGGAACTGCCGCAGGCCTGGCTAATAGACGAGTGGAACTCTTTTATCACTGAAAAGGGCCCAGTGCGGGCTTTCAGGCACAGCTGGGTCTAGTGCTCATCAGCACTGTCTTGTCACTCACCTCTGTGTTCCGTCTCAGCCTGGCTCTCCCCATGCAGCGGCTGAGGTGGCTGTAGGTGACCGAGCTGATGTCCTGCCAGACCCAAACATATAGAGCTTACATCTGGGGAGGGCTCTAGCAAGCAGTCAGGCTGTTTCCAAGCAGCCTCCTGCTGCCCCAGTTCCCAGGGAAGCAGGAGCCCAGGAAACACTTGGTGGGGAAGCAAACTTATCGTTCTTCCCACCCACCCTCAGCCTACAGCGAGAATCCAAAAGCCCCTTTCACGGGTTCAGTCCTCCTCCCCTCCTCCCCCCTACCCCGCCTACATCAGCGCACAGCCTCGCCTTAGGCTGCACCCCCACATGGCACCACCAAGCCCTGTGCCCTGCTCTAGGGCAGGGGTGAGGGGCCTCCTTGTGCCCCTCTCCTCCCCCCTTCCCTGCAACCATCCCCCCAGTTTTCCTGTACCCCTTCCCCGGCTCCTGACCATCCCCCTCACTCTACACCCCCCCTCCCCTACCTACACCTCCTTCTGACCTCCCCTGTTCCCAGATTCACGATTACAGGTGTCCTGGCCCTCGTCCCCCTCACGTGGCATGCCCAGGGACTCAGTGACATCCAGGTGGGGCAAGCAGATGTGGAGGGTTGCTGCCCACTAGACACTGCTCCCACCATCTCACCTCCAGACCTCTCAGGCCTTGTCCTCAGTCACAGCGACCCCTTCATTCCCCATGCAGAAGCCCAGTGGGGGGCCTTCCTCACCCCCACCCGCCCCCCTCATCCTGTCCAGCCCCTCTCTCCCTCCCCACCGCCCCTGCCTGGCCCCCTGCACCTTCCCCTCTTCCACTCAGCAACATCCTCCCAACTTGGGATACATTCCTGTCTCCACACTGAACACAGCTTTACTTTTTATAGTACTCGTCTCTCTGACAAAGTCGATGTGCAGCCACGGCAGGTATTTACAGTGGGCCTGTGCAAAGTGCTAATGCTGGACCCGCAAGGCGCCACCAGCACAGCTGGGATAGCGCATGCTCTGTCCCACCTGCCTCATGCTGCTTGAGCCTCTCCGCAGGGAGGGAGGGTGTGGACAGAGTGCTGTTTGCGTAAGAGCCATCCTGAGAGCAGGACAGATGCCTCCTGCCCCAGCTGCCAGGGCGGGTGGGTTCCGCGTTTGGTGGATCTTTTCCTCCTTGGATATGGTTGCGTTTGGACACCACATTCTGAGAGAAGGAGCCCACAATTAAGTGGCTGTGGAGAGTCACCATATTTGCAGTGACAATACTCCAACAGTGACAGTTACAAGTTCCCATTCATTTAGAACACCCCACCCCACCCCCGGGGCCATTTACATGCCTCTTCCCATCTGGTCCAGGGTCACTGAGGTGCTCACAGGCCAGGTTACCTGCCCAGGTGGAGCCGAGGTCCAGCCCAGGGGGGTTCTGATGGCAAGCCCTGTCATCTCCCCCATACTTCATTGAGGTGTACTTTGCATATGTAAAGTGCACACATCTACCTGTCAGCCTGGCTTGTCACATTTGTACACACCTGTGTGACCACCACACAGATCCAGATGGAGCATTTCCAACAACCGAGTGCCTCTGAGCCCCTTCCACCCAACCCACCACGAGAGGCACCACACCCTGATCCCCCCACACAGACAGTCCCATCTGCCCTCCAGCTGCCATCAGCGTGGAACCAGGTGGGGTGCAGACTCTGGTGTCTAGATTCTCTCAGCCAGCATCACTCTTTTGAGACATCTATGTTATCGAGTGCATCAATAGTTCATTCCTTTCTATCATGAGTAACTTTACACTGAATAAATATACCAGTCTGCCTATCCATCCACCTGCCCATGGGCATTTAGGATGTTTCCATTTTATTCCGTCAATGAATAAAGCCACTATGAACACTGCTGCACATCTTTTTGGTAGACAAAGGTATTCATTTCTCTTGAGTAGATCCTTAGGAGCGGAGTTGCTGGGTCCTAGAGTAGATTTACACGTAACTTCAGTAGAAAGTGTGACATGACAGTTTTCTGAAGTGGTGGTTCTGTTACACACTGACCACAAAAGCGTGAGAGCTCGGCTGCCACAGCGCTATCAACCGCTGATGTCATCAGTCTCTGGAATTCAATTCTTCACGGCAGGTGTGCAGTGGGATTCACTGAGGTCTATTTGCATTTCTCTAATGACCAATAATGATGAGGAACTTTCCATTTGCTTATTGGCCGTCTGTGCATCTTTTGTAAAGTACCTGTTCAAGTGTCTAGCACATGTTTTGGTTGTCTTTTTATTATGGAGTTGTGAAATTCTTTCTTTCCTAGATATAGTACTGCAAATATTTCTCCAAGTCTGTGACTTGCCTTTTTATTTTCGTAAGAATATCTGGAGGCTGGCCTGTTAGCTCAGGCGATTAGAGCTCAGCCTTGTAACACCAAGGTCAAAGGTTCAGTTGCCCATACTGGGGAGCCGCCAAAAAAAAGGAGAGAAAAAACATACATATATATCCATTTTTAATATTCTAAAGAAAAATTTACATTGTTTTATTTTTTATTTTTCTCCGTAGCATAGGAAAATAATAAACTAAGGAAAAAATACACATTAACACCTAAACTTTTCAGTAACAATATATTTCATATAGTAAGAATTTGATACAGATTACTTTGTTCCCCAGTGTTTTTCACTAAATCTGAATTGTATATTGTGGAATCAGTAAGTATCAAGAATGAGCCAGTCTAAAGAAAATTTCCTGTAGAATAACCCCCCACACCACACCACCGTGTGCAGCACACAACTGTTAAAACCCAAAAGCCTCCACAGAGACACCAGACTCAACACTGACCAATCTCCACAAGGCAATGTTGATGAGCAAAAGTCTATATCTTTGAAGTCCAATTTATCCATTTTTTTCTGCATGATTTATGCCTTTTATGTCCTTCCTTGCCCACTCCAAGTCGTGAAGATCTTCTCTAGAGTTTTCCTGTAGAAGCTTTAGAATTAGCTCCCACTCCCAGGTCTCTGATACATCTCAAATTATGTGTGCGCACACACTCCGCAGGGTACCCGTGGCACCCGCAGCCTTCCTTTTTCCATGAAATTGCACAGGGGCCTGTGTCCAAAACCCAGCAACCAAGAAGTGCAAATCCCCCTCTGGATTCTCAATCTCGTGCCGTGACCGTGTCCCCCTCAGTGTGGGCTGCCATCACTTCCTGGTCAGTTTTGAGACATGGGCAGGAGAGGCTCCAATTTTGTTCTAGCCTATCTTATCTATTTTAAGTCCTCTGCATTGCCATATAAATTTTAGAATCTGATTGTCAACTTCTATGACAATCCTGCTGGGTTTCTGATTGGGGCAGCAGTGAATCTATTTATCAGTTTGGACAAAATTACTATCTCCACCATGTTGTCTTCCATTCCATGAATACAGTGTATGTCTCCTTTTACGTCTTCTTTGGTTTCTCTAATTTAAGTATAAGGATCTTATACAGCTTTCATTCCATGTACTCCTGGGTATTCGCTGTTTGGGGTGCTGCTGTTAATGGTACATACCCTAATCTCCTAATTGCACGTCGCTGGCATGTAGACTTACACACGGTCTGGCAACTGACCTTGCATCCTGCCGTCTCGCTGAGCTCACAGGCCGCTTCCAGGCACGTCTGCAGACTCCTTTGGATTCCCGACACACGCCAGCATGTCCCTCTGAATCCTTTGCTCACTTGCTCCCTCTCCACACTTGATGCTTTCTTTTCCTTGACTTTTTGCCTGATTGGAGCTGCCAGTCACTGGGGGACGGAGGTGGTGTGACAGATACCCATGTCACGTTCCTGACCATCCCAGACAGTGGGAATAATATTACATCATCCTCTACCCAAAGCCCACACAAACGTCCAAATCAGTCTGAGGGTGATAAGACCATGCCGTGACACTAGCGGTCTCCTGAATGAAATGCAGTGACATGCCCATGGCCCACGTCTGTGGCAACACCTCCACTGCAGGAATAACCTCATGGGAGGCTAAGACTCTGCACCTTGACTGGGACTGTCCTGGGTAACTGACTGCGCCCAGTGGAAAAAATAGAAAAGCTGAAATTAAATCAAGTATACTTGCAGAATTTCAGTAGTGACCATCCTTCACTCGCTGAGCCAACTATCTCAGGCTGAGAAGGCCTGGGGAAAGCGTTGCCCTAGCCACCCGGGGCTGCACCCAGTGCTCCCTGCCAAGCTTCCAAAGGCTGGTTCAGTTGCATGCACTGCCCAGTGCCACAGGTGTTATGGTGAAACTGTGTCCTCCCAAAAAAGAGATATGGTGGAGTCCTAACTCTCAGGAGTGCAGAATGTGACTTAACTTGGAAACAGGGTCTTCACAGAAGTGATCAAGTTAAAAGGAAGTCATTCAGGGGGGCCCAATCCAATAGTACTATTGTCCTTACAGAAAGGCGAGACTCAGGGCCGGCCCGGTGGCGCACTGCTGGCCACTCACTGGCTGAGCGAGGTGCGGGGGCAACACCGAGGGTTGCGATCCCGTTGCCGGTCCCGGTCCGGTATGGGCGCAACACTGAGGGTTGCGATCCGTTGCCGGTCACAAAAAAAGACAAAAAGGAAAAAAAAAAGAAAAAGAAAAAGAAAGGCGAGACTCAGAGACAGAGTCAGACACGCGCAGGGAGCACACCACACAAAAGTGAAGGCAGCAATCCGAGTGCCGCTTCCACAAGCCAAGGAACCACCAGCAGCTGGGAGATGATAGATCTCCCCCCCGGCCGCAGAGGAAACCCGCCCTGCCTACACCTCATCTCAGACTTCTGGCCTCCAGAACTGTGAGGAATAATTCTCTGTTGCCTAAAGCCCCCAGTCTGTGGTCCTTAGTTATGGAAACCCCAGGAGACTCATACAACAGATATCCAATGAGAGCAGTGTTTTCAGCGTAACTTGTAAATAAACCGACTCACTAGTTAAAATGACTGTAACGTCTGGGGACCAACTCCAATGACACAGCTTAGTTATGGAAACCCCAGGAGACTCATACAACAGATATCCAATGAGAGCAGTGTTTTCAGTGTAACTTGTAAATAAACCGACTCACTAGTTAAAATGACTGTAACGTCTGGGGACCAACTCCAATGACACAAACAACCGCTGTCCAAGATGCTGGGAAGGCAGAGTGTGGCACGTCTGAGTTTAGGAGGCGGCAGCTGTGACTCCTGGAGGCCACCCTGTAACACTAAGGGACAGAGACGAGGCAGGACCTCCAGGCCACCCCATCTCTCTCCACTGTGGGTCTGCACAAGGGCTGGGGCCATGTGGTCACCTAAGCTAGGCTCACCTCTGCGCGTTTCTGCCCAACTTGGGACAAGAGCCCAGTGCACATACAGCAGAACTCATGTGTGGCCCAGGCCGAGCCAACCAACTATGACAGCACAAGGTTCAGGCTCAGCCCCCGGCCCTCGGACTCGATGGACAAGTCTTCTCGGCACCGCAGAGGGAGGTTATCTCTACCTGATTCACTGGGTTTAGTTATACATTCTAATGAGCTGCTCATAAATACCTCAGCAGAACCAGAATTGAGTCTCTGGCAACAGAATCGAAAACTGGCAAACTAGGAAAAACAGGCAAAACAAATACAGATAAATTTGTTTTTAATAAAGGAGTTAATTTTCTTTCAATCCTATATAAAACAATAGCAATTAAAAACTTCATTTTTGAAAGTAAAATATTTACATATGAACAAGTAACTGTGCAAAATTTACATGAAAAAATGGAAAGACAGGGATTTCCTAAAAGACAAAATAAAAGGTGTAACAGTTCTCAGGTGTTGGTAAAAAATACTGATCAGCATTCAGTTCACACGCACGCCAATTAAAGTCTAACATGAGAATTCACATGGAGAAAGCCAAAGTATTTACAATCATAAAAGTACTATCAATAGACAATTTAATACAATAACCTCTGAAAATATAAAGAACCAATTAGTATATTTGTAATAAAAAAATAGGTACAAAGAAGGGGCTTTGCTCTGGACGCCTGTAAAGTTGGCCCACAGCTTGCATACAGTCTCTTAGCAAAATAATTATAGTTTACATAGCCATCTGTATGTTATGTGCCAAAAATTATGTACAATTACTGACAAAACACACCAGCCATTTTCCAACACTTGATTCACACCAAGAACAGTCTTTTGATGATTCTTCTCAACTTTGATTTTATTTAATCTAAGTTTCCACTTTTAGCTAAAAAACACAGTGCAAGTAAAATATATTTATGCTGAAAAGGTTTTCATTTCTCTCAACTTTACAGCTTTACAAACTATAGCAAACAAAATGCATTTGTACAGATGCTGACCACACATTCAGGAGGAACCCACCTCGCTGGCTCCGGCCTCTACTAAGCAGAAATGTGACTACACTCCGAGGCAATGGTGACACCGTGAGCTGCGGGTTCCTCAAGAATTCTGAACGGGTTGGGGAGAAGGGGAGAGGGAGCAAGATAAATAGTCTGAAAAATCAGTTTGCTTTGCCAACTGACTGTTACAAAATAAAATAAATGAAATGAGGTCGCTGGCTGTAGACACACACCTACAGCGAAGATAGGTTGAACTGAACTCAAATGCACAAGTAAGGTACAAACTGCTACGAGCTGACAGAGGGCGGCTCATTATTTGCTAAATGATTCCGTCAGTCTTTATATATGGCTTGTTTGGCAAGAAGGCCACTCAATCAAAGATGAGTTAAAATTTAATTGTCCTTTAAGAATATCCACAGGCCTCTGTATTCTCTCTGTTACAGAAAGGTATTTTTTTCATACTGAAGAGTTGATTTAGAAACAGGAATATAAAACTGTTCCATTGTAAAGAGGTGGCTGTTTTTTAAACAATATCCCATTTGCTTGTTACAAAAAACTGCAAATATATAAAAACGTCCCCAGGCGTCTCCATCAGACACACCGTGCTCCTCCTGCGTCACTTAAGGAATGCTTTGTAGAGCAACAGTGAATGGCTTGTCTCGCGCTCATTTTCTAAACAAAATATGAGGTCCCTGAGGTTGACTCGCGTGATTCTTTGCCGTGTGAACTGTCTGGGGGTTCCGACGCCGGAGCTGCCTGGGACCGCCAAGCCTGGGCCCGAGCCCTGGTAACAAGAAAGGAGAAGACAGTCGTGTTAGTGGTGCTGGAGGTGGGTAGAGACAGGAGGCAAGGGGGCAGCTAAAGTGTCCCCAAAACATGTCTCGAGGACCCTGACTCTGAAGGAGGCCTGGAATGGCACAGGCCTAAGGGGAAAGGGGAGGACAGGAGGCCCCACGCCACACCTTCAGGACCAGCGCTCTAGGGCACACACTCAGAACACTACCCCTCGATGACCCACAAAGCTCAGACTCCAGCCCTGGGGCGTGAGACAGGACAAGATAGTGGTTGCTGACCTCCATGTGGCCACAGCAAGGCTGTCTGGAGGGCTCAGGTAGGGGACCAAAGCCACGCCCAATGCCACAGCTAGGGCCAGGTGAGTCATCCCCACTTGGAGGATAAAGGCACTGGGTCTGAATTTCTGGACTGAGTGGGTTGGTGGTCAGCTGGGAAGGCCGGACTGCTCAATGGTTATGATGGTGATCCATGGCCAAGATGGGGCTCCCCTCTACCCTTTGCAGGGCCCTGGCTACACAGACACCTGGCTCCGCCAGCCCCTCTAGCAACCAGCTATCTTCTGAGCCTTCTCAGACGCCTTCCTGCTGAGAGAAATGGAGTTGATGGGGTTAGTTTTCTGCAACGATTGCATCGCCACTGAGCAGCAGCATCCAGTAATTTCATCACGTCACCGTCTCCATCTGAAACCTTCTAGGCACAAACCACAGAACTCCACGATGGCTCTCGGTTTTCCATGTGGCACAAAGATGAGCATCTGCATCCTCGTGACTAAAGCTGCTTGTGTACATTTTAAGTGATATTCAGTTGGAAGTAACGAGCTCCACCATGAGTGCTGGCAGGAGCCTGCTGCGAGAAGACGCAGTCACAGTCAGCGGCCAGCAGGTGGCAGGCGAGGCCCGCAGCCTGTCACCGTAGTGTCCCTCCTCCTGCACCTGCTCAGGTTGGGCGCCCAACTGCCTTCCTTCTTGGGGTCTCCTAAGACATGCACCTGTGTCTCTGGCCCTTAATGACGTGCTCTTTGTACGTGTGAGATTCAAAGAGAAGAGGGCATGTCCCCCTGTCAGACGCCCTCAACCATCGAGGTCCTATCTTCGGTCCCAGTCTCCAGATCCCTTTGGTGGCTACTTTCTCTGGTTTGAAAGAACTATTTAGGTTTTTTGGTAGTTTCCTTTAGTCTCCATAACACCCTTAAAGAAGCATTTCATGAAAGAGACAAACCAAGCACCCGCTTTATGGGTGAAAATAAACAGTGAAAAGGAACGAGGAGGGCCATAGGACCCCATCTCCAGGAGCCCCCCTGGCAGTGGCCAAGCACAGCAGGAACACCAGCTGCCCTTCTGAGGAGCGCCTGATGGTTTGGAACATGAACTGCCAGCAGGAGAACGTGGCAGGGCATGGAGCAGACACCGGTGTCTAGAAAGAAAGCCAGGCGGGTAACAGAGAGCTAGAGCACAGCAGAGGGAGGACTGCTTTTCTCTTCTCTCCAGCTGTTCTTAGAATCGTCAGAACAAATGGCATCCCGGGGACATGGGAGCCTCATCTGGATCCAAACCTTCCCCTCCCGTTCACACATGCAGCTGAGGGCGGCGGGCTCCACATTTCTACACTGGCCATCACCTTTGTTACACACTGGTCCACACCTGACTGCAGGGCTCTTGACAGAAAACCCTGGTGGCACCTCTCAGAGGCACTGCCCAGACAACAGGCCGAAACATCTTCTGTGACACTTGCTACACATTTTGGACTGCATTTAATGTTTATACTTTCAGAATAATTCAACACCAAAATCAGGGCTGGGAGGAGGTGAGGTGCTTGTCTCAGGTGCAAAACTTAAGGGATGCTGAAGTCAGAAATCAAGATAAATAGTATCTTAATGCAAAATCCAAACTCACCAATGGGCATGTGTCAGCACGACCGAGGGCAGGCGCCACCTCTGGGCTCAGTGCAGCCACCCCAGCCCACCGTTCCCTCCCGGGCCACAGCACCTCCTGCGCCGGCGCTGATGGTGAACTCAGCTGTCACATGTCCACAAGAACCAGGAATTCTTACAGTTCTGGGGTTTTTATACACACAACTGAATTCTTCTTAAATCTTTTTTAAAAAGCCAAGCCTGTTCTCAAATACACCCCATTGGAGACTCTAGTCATGTGGAAGCACCACAGCTCCCCACCCCCTGAAGGCCGTGCATTTGCCACTTTGCTCCAGGGCCTGGGATCATATCGTTCTGTGGGTACCCCGGCTGGGCAGAGGTTCCTCTGCTAATTTAATCTGAAGATGGAGTAGAAATCTAACTGGAATTTAACCTTTAGACCCACGACAGGGGCCAGCTAGCTGAACCATGGAGCATCCTCTGAAGACTGTCCGTGCCAGGCCCTCACGGCACTGGCAGTGGCTTAATTCTCTAGGCTTATTCAAAACCCCGATGGGCTGTGCCCTCAGCAGGTGCAGCAGCCCAGGGTGGGAAGTAGGGACAGTTCACCCAGCCCACGGGGAGGAGAGAGCCTAGCTGAGTCTCAGAGGCCTCCGTGGAAGCCTTGCAAAGAAGCACCCAAAGGGACCATCAACAGTGCAGGAGCCTCCTCGGCCACTCTTGAGAGGCTGGAGCATGTGCTCGCTGTCCAGCGCAGCCAGCACGACCTGAAGCAGGACCTGAGATGACAGAAAGTCTACAAGGGCAGGCGCCACCACCCGACCACGGCAGGTGCTGACCCAACCTTCCATAACACTGCCACTCAGTGACCCTGGACATGTGGTGAGAACTTGCTAAGCCCCAGTCTCCTCCTCTGTAAAACGGTGCTGGGAACATTCACCCTACCTGGTCACAGGGCTGTCAAAAGGATCACATAAAAGGAGACCAATATTCCAGCTGTCAAACATATTGTGATAAATCTGACTGCCACACACACTCTACACAGAAACCAAATGGAGAGCTGGCTGGTCAGCTCAGCTGGTTAGAACACAGTGTGATAACACCAAGGTTGAGGGTTCCTATCCCCGCCAAAAGAGAAAAAAAAAGAACTGCCTTCCATCCACACCACACCAGCTCTGGGTCCATGCACAGCACAAGGTGGCCCTGCACCAACGTCCACCAGAGGAGGCAGCTCCGGGATCCCCCACACTCCCGGGGCACCCACCCAAACCAGCTGGAACGTTATACCCCAGTGCCGTTAGCACCCCAGCAGCTTACTCGGGAGGAGAAACATCCACACCAGGAGGCGCAGGGCCCAGGGGTCTTTATTGCACCAAGGAGCCACCACTCAAGCACTGGCCGAGAGCTCTGCACCCACAGCAGCCCCAGGACACCAAGTAGAAAGTGGCTCTTCAGGAGCAGGGTGAGCATTTCTCATCTGCTCCAGCCGTCCCACTGTCCAGCCAGACGACAATGAGCAACTTGGGTCAAAGTAGCAGCTGGTACCAGCAGTGTCAGTGCGGCTTAGCACCAGTTCCAGCCACTGGCTCTGCACCCTCCCAAAACTCACTCTCAGCCTTTCTCTGCTGCCTGCCGCCCATGAAAAGCCACACACACATACACGCGGCCAAGTCATCTGCCGTGCATTTAAAAGAGCAGTAGTTTGGGGCCAGCCCGGTGGCGCACTGCTACAGTGCGCCGCTTGGGAGCGCGGTGGCGCTCCCGCTGAGGGTTCGGATCCCACATACAGACCGGCCGCTCACTGGCTGAGCGAGGTGCGGGTGCGACACCGAGGGTTGCGATCCCGTTGCCGGTCCCGGTCCGGTACAGGCGCGACACTGAGGGTTGCGATCCGTTGCCGGTCACGAAAAAAGACAAAAAGGAAAAAAAAAAAAAGAGCAGTCGTTATAATAAATCACTCAGATACGCAGATGAAGGATATGAACATAGCTTCCAGGAGGCCAAGGACAATGCAGCTGCCCAGTTCAATGACTCCCAGTACCTCTCACACGAACAATTCAGAACAAGAAGGGAAAACCAAATCTCCACAGAGACCACACCACCCGCACAACGAGAAGACAGGGAACACAAACTTCAGAGTAACTGCAAGTGAGAGAAGAATCAACACACCCCAGTGCGTGACCTCCCATCCTGCTCCCTAGCACGGCTACATGGTACAGACAGACAGAGAACAAGGCAGGCAGACAGAAGAGGAGACGGTGGGGCTGAGATCAGTCGAAAAGCACTGCCAGAAACACTAAGTCCCCAGATGTCTGCGAGCCCTACAGAGGTATCCAGGCTGGTCAGAGCCCAGGCCACGGGGAAGGGAGCCCGAGCTGTGAGGAGGGGTCTTCAAAGGGCAAAATGGAACGTTCTGAGAAGAGCCCTTCACAACTGGGGGGGCGGGGAGTAAACAGGGAAATTTTAGTTTCTGCAAGAAAAGAGACCTCACAATCAGAGGACACAGGGCCCATCCTGTAGGAGGCAAAGCCATCCCTGGGCTCAAACACCTGGGCTTCCCAACACCTTCAGAAGAGGGCACAGTAAACCACAGACCCTCGCGAGTCCATGAAGAACCACTGTGAAAAGTCAGGAAGTGAGAGTCCACACATGTCAAAAACAGAGTCAGAGGCCGGCCCGGTGGCACACTGGAGAGTGTGCAGCGCTCCCGCCGAGGGTTCGGAACCCATGTGGAGACCAGTTCCCGCTCACTGGCTGAGCGCGGTGCGGGCGAAACACTGAGGGTTGCGATCCTGTTGCCGGTCCCCGGTACGGGCACAACACTGAGGGTTGCGAGCCCGTTACCGGTCAGTAAAAAAGACAAAAAGGAAAAAAAAAAAAAACAGAGTCAGCCTAGAAAAGCAGGAAAAATCTGTAAGACCACACTTTCAAAAAAATAAAATATACTTAATTGAGCTTGTAATGATATGAAAATCACCTTGAATCAAAAACTAGGAAATAGATTTTTAAAAAGAAACAGCAAACAAAATGGAAGAAATGAGAGCTGACTAAACTTGAGAAAGAAATGGAAAGAAAGGACACAGTTATCTCAGGGCCGGCCCGGTGGCGCGGCGGCGCTCCCGCCGAGGGTTCAGATCCCATGTGGAGACCGGTTCCCGCTCACTGGCTGAGCGTGGTGCGGGCGCGACACCGAGGGTTGCGATCCCGTTGCTGGTCCCCGGTATGGGCGCGACACCGAGGGTTGAGATCCCGTTACCGGTCAGTAAAAAAGACAAAAAAGGAAAAAAAAAAGAAAAAAAGAAAGGAATAAATTACAAGGCCCAGGTGAGAGCCGCAGATGAGATGCATTAAGGGCACTGAAGAAGGCAGGAGGGCAAGAAAACGAAAGCAAGGTAAAGAAATCTGTAGAGAGGGTTGGGGAAAACACTGGAAAAGGAAGACAGCCGAGAAGGAAGAGTTTTCATGTGATCGGGAATCCCTGAAGACAAAAAATGATACAACAGAGCAGAACTAATATTCAAGCTATAATCCAAGAAACTTCCCAGATACAAAAAAGACCAAAATCTACACAATGGAAGGGTCCAGAGGGTATCTGGGACAATCAATGCTGAGACATATCATCATAAAACTATTATTTTCTAAGATGAAGATGAGGTCGCTAAGTGAAAAGAAAACACAACATACAGAGGCAGAAGAGTGCGCCTGCCATCCAGCTTTTCAAAACCAACATACAAAGCAGGGCGACATGGAACAGCATTGAAAACACAAACCCTCAATGGAGGAAAGCACGGGCCAGCCTCCTACAGCTGCCCTCGGATCAAGGCCGCAGAGAACAGCTTGAACAGGTGGCACAGCGGGGAGGGGTCTGCACCAAGACCTCCGCCCAAGAATGTGCGTGGTCCACGGGGGAGTGGGAGCTGTGGCAGAAAGATGGGCAGCAGGCACAGGGGACCCTGCGGCGCCGCCCACCGGGCAGCAGAGGTGAGGCAGGGCAGAACAGCAGGAGGGGAGGCAGGAAGGAAAGAACACGGAACCAGCTCATAGTCGCAGTGCAGGGGACAAACACCCACAAACATCGGTAAGCTACACAGTGAAGAGTTAGGTAAAACACAGGGGACTGAGGGTGTTTAACAGGTTTAAGAACAAAAGTAACCAGGAGAATGCAAACACGAACCCTCCTAAATACCAAAAAAAAATTAAAGATAGAAAAATGCACACCGCATAGAAAAAGAAACGCAGCAAATGTAAAAAAAATATCATGACAGAGTCAAGACCAAACACACCAGTCACACCAATGAAAGTGAGTGAACTTTACTCACCTCTTGAGAGAAAAGGACTGTCACTTTGGCTTATGAGACAAGACCCAGCCCTATGTGATATACGGACACACATAAAACAAAGTGACCCAGGAGGCCAGGAATGCAGGGAGGCGCACAGGAGCTATGGCTAACGGGGTGGAGAGCAGGGAGCAAGCCAGCGCAGCCCAGAGAAGAACCCCGGCCCCAAAGCAGCGCTCTCAACAAAGACAGATACTTCAATGCTGAGTCACAGCCAACAGTGAAGACGTAACACTTACAAACATTTATGTACCAATAACACAGCAACCCCCTTCACGAAGCAAAAACTGCAGCAGACGCGAGGAGATAAAGACAGAGACTCAACACCACACCCACACCAAAGGAAACAAGGAGACGAAATAATCAGGGAGACAAGACTAAACGACATCATCCGCAAGGTGCCTCTCAGAGATACCTATCAAGCTCCACATCCCAATCATATGCCCTGTTCTCAAGCACCCACAGCACATTCATAAAAACTAATCCTGTACCACCCATCAGGAAACATGATGGCACGTGTTGGGGAGTCTGTGGGGGGTAATCTGACAAAAGCTGACAAAGCTGCATGTGCACCCAGGGCCTGGCCTGTGATCCCAGCCTTGAAGCTCCCTCACAGACACACCTCCAAAGACACACATGTGCAAGGTCAGGAACCACAGCACTGCTCATCACTGCATGATGCTGAACATGACCTCGATGTGCACAGGTGAGAAGAGGCTGAATAAGCTATGGTACCTCATTCAGTGAAGTGCCACCAGCTGTAAAAAGAACGAGGATGCTCTCTCTGAGATGACATGGAGCCAGGGCCAGGATACACTGTTAAGTGAAAAGAGCAAACTGCAAAGAGGTGTCTGTCTCTAATGCACCACCTTACAAGTAAGAGAGAAGAGGATATAAGAAGATAGGCATTTCTGCAGGGACCGGAAATGGGTGAAAGAATGAGAGGTGGGGCCAGAGGAGGAGGAGGAGGAGGAGGAGGGATGGGGGAGGCACTTCA
>NW_007726725.1:248764-309737 GCF_000696425.1 Galeopterus variegatus
AGGGGGCAAGACAGAATGGGGAGGAGGAGGGGGCAGGGGCAGCACCTCTCTTTTTGTAGAGCTCAGACTTAGAATCATGGCAATGTTGCACCCTGGGGAAAAAAACCAACCAAGATGTGGGGAATCCAAACAGACAACAAATAGTAAGGAAGGAACCTCAACTGTGCGGCAAATGAGTGACACTGCTGCTGTGAAAGAGGTGGGCAAGGAGAGAGCTGATCTAAGTAACTTGCAGTGCAGTGTTTTGACTTTTAAGGCTAAGTACACAAAGAACCATACAGAAATACGACACTGGAAGAAACCTGTGCTGTTAGACTGGAACCCGAAGTCTGAGTATAAATCTGCATTTCCAGTGCAGGTGCAGCCAGAAAGAAACAAGTGCACGTTTGAGTGTGTGGGTGCGTGTTGTGTGCATGTCAATGAGGGTATGTATGTGTCAAGGTTAGTAAGTGTTGAGGGTGTGTGTGTTGTATGAGTGTGCTGAGCGTGGGTGTGTGAGTGTGTGAATGAGCTTGAGAGTGTGTGCATGAGCACACACACATGTCCCCAGCTCTACCTCTGGGACACCCAGGAGCGACGAGCACTCCCGGAACCCAGACCCTGGTCTTGAACACCATCTACAACAAAGGGGTCCAGGCTCCTTTCTCCTTGGAGAAAGAGTTGAACACAGCAATGACAGGGAAAATATAAGATGCACCTGCAAAACTGTGGTGTCAGAAAGTGAGCAAATCTTGAAAAAAGGTTGGGTCATGTCAAAAGGACACAGGAACTAACCCGAAGGAGCTCACAACAAGTAAAGCTTGGGCCATTCGAGCAACAAAATAAATAGGTGGGAGTAACAGATTATGACCTACAGAATCAAATAAATATCCATGCAAATAACGCAAGTAAATAACTGAGTGAGTAAGTGGGGGAGAAGAGAGAGCTCTCTTTATAGTAGAATTCCAATTAATAAAAGTAAACAGAAAGACAGAGTAGAAATTATCAGAGCAATACCTGACGCAGGCAGGAACCACCACTGAACATTAAACACAGAGGGAGAAAATGTGATAAGAAACAGGATGTTAGCATAGTCTCCAAGTGTCCCCGTAAGATGCTTAGTCATTACATGGGGAAAAAAAAAAATAGTAACTTTACAGCAGAGAAACCTGGCAGACCCCACTCTAGCCAAGAGTTCAAAGTTGACAGCAGCAATGGGACAGGAGAGATGTTAGGAGCCTCCTGCTATAATTTGCAGAGAAGGATACAGCATCACCTCTGTGACATGCCAGCTAGAACCAAACAACCTGGATCTCATCGTGAGGAAACGTCAAACAAACCTAAATTAAGGAACATTCTACCAAATAACAGACAAGGACTCTTCAAGGTGTCAAGGTCATGCAAGACAAGGGAAGCCTGGGAGCTGCCACAGAGTGGAGGGGACCAGGTAGACAGGACAGCCAAGTGCCCTGTGGCTCCTGGACAGGGTCCTGGCACAGGACAAGGATGTCAGAGAAGAATGGAGGAAATCAAATAAGGAGAAAATGTTTGCAAAAGACACATCTGATTAAAATATACAGGGAATGCTTAAAACTCAATGGTAAGAAAAGAAAGGATCTGATTAAAAAATGAGCAAATGACCTGAACAGAGGCCTCACCAAACAAGACACACAGATGGCAAACAAGCACATGAAAAGATGCTCCATATCCTATGTCATCAGGGAAATGCAAATTAAAACCACGATGAGACACCACTGCATGCCTATTAGAATGGCCAAAATCCAGAACACGGACAACACCCAACAAGGACAGGGAGTGGCAGGAACTCTCTGCTGGTGGGGACACAAAATGGTGCACCACATCAAAAGACAGCCTATCAGTTCCTTACAAAATTAAACACACTCTTACCACACGATCCAGCAACTGCACTCCTTCGTGTTTACCAAAGAAGTTGAAAACTTACGTCCACACAAAAACCTGCACACGGATGTTCATGGCAACTTCATTCATAATTGCCCACACTTGGAAGCCACCAAGATGTCCTTCAGTAGGTGAATGAATAAACTGTGGTGCATCCAAACAATGGAATATTATTCGGTGCTAAAAAGAAATGAGCTATCAAGCTATGAAAAGACATGGAGGAAACTTAAATGCGTGCTACTGAGTGAAAGAAGCCAATCTGAAAAGGCTACACACTGTGTGACTCCAACTATATGACATTCTGGAAAAAGCAAAACCATGGAAAGAATAAAAGGATCCGGGCTTGCCAGGGGTTGGGGGGAGGAGATGAACGGGTGGAGCACAGAAGATTTTTAGGGCAAGAAAACTCTGTATGATACTGGAATGGTGGACAAATGTCACTATACATTTGTCAAAACACACAGAATGTACAGCACCAAGAGTGAACCTAGCTTTGGACTTCGGCTGATAATGATGTGTTAGCGTAGGTTCACCTATTTTAACGAATGGACCACTCCAGTGGGGGTGATGACAGCAGGAGAGACCGTTCCCGTGTGAGGGCAGGGGTATGTGCAGAATCTCTCAACTTTCCCCTCACTTTTCTGTGAACCAAAAAATGCTCTAAAAATTAAAGTTTGGGCTGGCCTGTTAGCTCAGTTGATTAGAGCATGGTGCTGATAACACCAAGGTCCAAGGTTCAATCTCTGCCAACCCCCCCCAAAAAAATTTTTTTTTAATTTAAGTGTATTAATTTTTTAAAACTTAAATTCAGAAAAAAAATCAAATAGGTTGTTAGTGAATAGTATCATACCAATGTTTAACATTAGGGGAAACTGGGTAAGGGATATAGTGAGTTGTCCCTCACTACTCACAGGGGATTGGTTCCAGGAATCCCCAGTGGATACCAAAATCCAAGGATGCTCAAGTCACTGGTATAAAATGGTGTAGTATTTGCATATAATCTATGCACATCTTCCTGTATACTTTAAATCATCCCTAGATTACTTATAATACATAATACAATGTAAAGGCTATGTAAAATAGTTGTTATGCTGTACTTTTTTTTTTTTTTTTTTTTGGAAGATGGCCATATTTCTTATGTGCATTCTTTTTTTTTTTTTGTTTTTTTTTTTTTTTGGAAAAGGGCCTTTTTTTTTTTTTTTGGAAAAGGGCCTTTTTTTTTTTTTTTGGAAAAGGGCCTTTTTTTTTTTTTTTGGAAAAGGGCCTTTTTTTTTTTTTTTGGAAAAGGGCCTTTTTTTTTTTTTTTTTTTTTTGGAAGATGGCCATATTTCTTATGTGCATTCTTTTTTTATTGTTGTATTGTTACTTTTTTATTTTTCTGAATATTTTCAATCCACAGATGGCTGAATCCACTCATAGCTGACCCATGTGAACTGCACAAGTCTACTACTCATACGTGGATTTTTTTTAATAAACGTATTGAAAAAACTTTGTTTAAGTATATCATGAATGCATAAATATACCTAAACCAAACAGTTAAGTAGCCTACCTAACCGTAGTATATCGGCAATTAAGGAGTTAAACAGTTAAGTTTGGAGGAAGCAGAAGTTGTGTGTGGATCTTCGACTGCGCAGGGGTCAGAGCCCCAACGCTGGCCCTATTTGTTCAAGGGTCAACTGCAGTTCAAAACGAAAAGTTTTCTTAAAAAAGAAAAAGACTTGCCATTTGGAAATAATCCTAAATTTAAAAAAGAAATATTGAGCATAATTATCTCTGATGAAGAAAGGTATGTGGAGGATTTTTTTTTTTAATTCCGGATTTTGTGTTAATCATTACACGTGTAACACACAAATATCCATAAAGTTCAAAACCAGCAAACCAAGCCATGGAAAACACAGTGTTTGGTGAGATGCCTCATTCGTTTAGCAACACTTTTCTGAAATTCTCCCCTTTCCCACTGCCTCCTGTGGGTCCTCTGTCTGTTCCGCTTTCGCAACATTCCATGCTCTTCCACCCTACACCTTCCTTGTTTTTCACAAGTACATACTTTTTCTATCCTTTAGAGGTTACTCTGGGTATTTCAACACTTAAGTCAAAGGTTAATCAAGAGGCCTTTCCCATCTACCCTCTCCTCCTGGGACAGGGACGCCAACCACTACAGTGGTTGGGAAACTGGCTCTACTG
The DNA here is from genome assembly GCF_000696425.1 of Galeopterus variegatus. Classification (NCBI taxonomy): domain Eukaryota; kingdom Metazoa; phylum Chordata; class Mammalia; order Dermoptera; family Cynocephalidae; genus Galeopterus; species Galeopterus variegatus. The sequence goes on from NW_007726725.1 coordinate 252,848, forward strand.
AGCAGAAAAACCAATACATCAAGAACGATAGTGGGCCGGCCCGGTGGCGCACTCGGTAGAGTGCAGCACTTGGGAGCGCGACGGCGCTCCCGCCGAGGGTTCGGATCCCATATAGAGACCAGTCCGCTCACTGGTTGAGCGCAGTGCGGGCGCGACACCGAGGGTTGCGATCATGTTACCGGTCATGAAAAAAGACAAAAAGGAAAAAAAAAGAAAAAAGAACGATAGGAACTAGAGTCCTGGCTGTCTGAGAAGGGACCTATAAGCAAGGAGAGGGCTGGCTAGACAGAAGTCCCACACTGCCAGACCAGGGCCTGGACATCTACAGACAAGCCCCTGAGCCCAGGCTGCTCCAAACGCCTGTGGGCAGTGGTGCCCAGCAGCAGTCAGCACATGTGGTGCCAGAACTCGGCCTCCACGTGCCACCCTCCACCAGAAGGAACTACGGTTCCCTGGAGCAAGGGGCAGCGAGAGCACAGATGCCAGTCAACGATGTCGTACATGAAGGACGAGGGACACAGACACAGCTGCCAGCCAAAAGAAGCTTCCACTGATCCATCTAGAAATAATGAGAGCACTGATTACAGCCCACTGAAAACAACAGGAACCCAAGTCCACAACACTGGAGTGAATGAATGAATGAATGAATGAATGAATGAATGAATGAATGAAAGAAAGAAAGAAAGAAAGAAAGAAAGAAAGAAAGAAAGAAAGAAAGAAAGAAAGAGGAAAGCTCTTCTTGACATTAAAAGACAACTAGTGAGTGCCGAAGGTGTGATGGTGACAGACCACCACAACTCAGCAAGCATCGTGGTGGCAACTAGCACAAATGGTCTGGGAATGGAGGCTGAGGCGGAAGAGGAACAGCCACTGTATGACACAGAGAAGCTCTTCATAACATGCTAGTAAGTACTAGAGGAGTAGCAGCCACCACAGGGAGAAATATGGCCAACGCCTGCTTATCCTGCGGATCAAGGTTACGACCAGTAGTGGAGAGACCAACACAGGGCCTCCTTGTGTGTTACGCTGGGCAGAACTCAGCTCTGTAGTGAAGTACTTTTGCCACGGACACAATACCTGAGTTGGTCAACAGAAAAAATCAGACAGACCTAGGTTGAGGGTCATCCTCCCCACAGAAGGCCCATCCCCTTCAACACTGTCAAGAACAGGGAGAGTCAGGAGAGACTGAGGACACAGTAACTGGCTGCGACACATTCCCAGCCACACGGCAGACAGGCCTGCACAGGACGGCTGGTGAGACATGCGCAGCTCCACGGCTGGAGGTCACAGAGTAAATATGTGAGCTCCTGGGGTGACAGGCACCATGCCAGAAAATACACAAAGGCGTGCACAAGCGCATATGTGCAGAGACAGGGTGATGAGGCAGTATGGCAGGACATTCACAATGAGAATCTGGATGGGGTTCTTTCTGCTGCTCTAGCAAGTTTTCTTTAGGTTTGAAAACTATTTAAACTGGAAGAAAAATGTTTTGAAAAAAGTTAATCGATACATTCTGGGAATGAAAGAGCAACTGCACAGCAAAACCCAAACCAGCAGACACTGTTTAAAACAAAACTGACGAAGAGGAACCACAAGCACCCACAAGCCTGACCAGCATCACAACACGGCAGGGTAAATCAGAGCGACCGTGTACCCACCAGGCCTGCAACCCCTGGAGCCAGCGAGCGAGTCTTCCCAGAAAGAGCAGCGGGTTTACCTGAGAGCAGCGGCTACACAGGGGCAGTGGGGAGCCAGGGCGTGAGAACCCTGACGACACTGCCTGCCAGGGCTCCCCACCAGCACAGGCCTCACACAGCAAAGCACCCACCAGGAGTGAAAGCAAAATTGAGCAGGATAGGGACAAGGGAGGCAAAGAAAGGTGCAGATGGAAACAGGGAGGGCACCAAGCCACCAGACCTCAGACAGCGAGGACCCAAGAGCACCCAGCAGGGGCTCTATGAGGCAGCAAACCTGCCTTGAACCATACCTCCTCTCACAGGTGAGAAGAACTAAACTCACATGATGGCGGCAGCAGCAATGCATAAAGGTCAAATCCTACCCAGGTCAGTATGAGGAAAAAAGAGAAGTGGCTGAAAGACACAACTAAAAACAGACCAAGGCCACAACACCCTACTGCAAACAAAGCAAAAAGCATTGAGAAAATGATAAAAGGCATGAAAGACCAACATAAATCAGAGGTAGCAAAACTTAAAAATGAGGTGACAAAGTCAAGAAAACTTGAAATAAAAATTCCATTTGCAAAATGAAGACTAAATTAAAAAGAACACAAAAGCAAGTAAAACACGCCAAATAACTCCTTAAGAGAAACAGAAGGTAAAAAGGATAAGAATAAGTTTTAAAAGAGAGATTAAAATGATTCAAGAGAAAGTAAAAAAATTTTAAAACAGATAAAGAAGATGACACATGAACAATAGGAGTCTCTGAAGAAAACAACAAAATGAGAACAGAACAAATATAAAACATAAAAAAATTATTATTAATGAAGATGTTCCTAAATAAAAAGATTTGAAACTGCACATCGAAAGAACACAACCTATACACCAAAGAATGCCAATACAGAATAACCAATACCAAGATACATTCCAGTAAAATTATTAGTCTTAAAAGAAAAAAATCGGGCCGAGCCCGTGGCGCACTCCGGTGAGTGCAGCACTGGGAGTGCAGCGGCGCTCCTGCCGCGGGTTTGGATCCAATATAGGAATGGCCAGTGCGCTCACTGGCTTGAGCGTGGTGCAGGCGTCACCAAGCCAAGTGTTGCAATCCCCTTACCGGTCACGAAAAAGAAAAGAAAAAAATCATTGGGCAAAAAACACACATGACATCCAAAGGAAATAATATTAGATCATCATCATACTTTGACAGCATACTTCTACACCAGGGGAAATAATGTGGAGTAACGTATGTGAGACCCTGAAGGACAGAAAAAGTAAGCCAAGGATTTTCTAGCCATCCAACAGCCCTTTAGGTATAAAAATCACAAACTTATCAACATGCGAGAGCCTGGGAGCCTTGTTCCCACGAGCCATTCTAGAAGAACCAGCAGAGACTGAGACCCAGAAAACCAAGGTGGCTAAAGAGACATCTACATAAAGACTGACCACAGCACCAAATACGTCATTATTTATGGAACTAAGATTAGAGGAGAGTGAACAGGGAGGGTAATAGCTAAGTGCTTTGGCAATGTAAATAAAGTAGATATAAAAATAGGCCCAATGGGAGCAAGCACAGTGCAGTAGGCTGAATCATGTCCCCAAACTCCCTGAAGCTTGAATTGTGATCCCAAGTTTTATGTATTAGAAACCCAAGTTTTATGTATTAGAAACCTGGCCCCCACTGTGACTGTTAAGAGGGTGGGAAATCCTATTATGGTAATTGAAAGGTGGAGCCTCGAAGAGGTGATAGAAGGACTGTGCAGTAGTGAATGGATTAACAATGGTGGTCAGGGGCGTGGTTCTGAGGGCTTTAAAGGAAGAGGAGAGTCTGTCTCTCTCTGCTACGCCATTTCACAGTGTGACACCCTGTGCATCACTGTCACCACCACCAAGACCCGCGCCAGATGTATGCCCCAGACTCTGGACTTCCTAGCCTCTGAAACTGTAAGCAATGAATTTCGTCTTCATTATAAATCACCCAGTTCTGTGTATTTTGTTATAAGCAACAGAAACAGACTAATACACACATGAAAAACAACTTCTGACTATTCTCAGTAATCATCATCAGTGGGTAGCCCTGGAGCTCCTACTCTCAGACCACATGGGTGGTTATGACGTGTGCATTTTAATTCTGTCATCTGCTATGCCCATGAGAACCAGGATTCTTTTCCTCTCTCTCTCTCCCCAGCTCTCCCCTCCCCTACCTCTCCAGGCCCCCAGCCCTGGGGGCAGCCTAGAACCAGGATTCTCAACGTGAAAGACAAAGATGTCATTCTGAACAGGGTGAGTAAAATCCTATACCTCTGGAATTGAATTACTTGACTTGGGAGAGACCCGTGTGAGCTCACAAGGTCTGGTCTGGTTTTTATGTTCATTTCTGAGCTCTGCCCATTGAAAAGGCCTAAAACCCCATGTGTGGTCTTCAAATGTCATTTCCCACGAGAAGAAACCAGTTCTTCATGCAGAAATGACTGTTTCAGGTCTGAAGCAGGAAGGGTATGAGATGAGCTGAGACATCTTAACATTGCAGGTGGCACAGACTCAGTGTCACATCTTTGAACATGACTCAGAAACCCACTTGTAGATGCTCCACTGGCCAAAGACGGCACAATCTGAGCTGCAATAAAAATGAGAGGTGCAGTGACGTGGGAACCACCGACTTATGTCTGAGTCCACGAGTTCATGATGATTTAACTGAAAAAACAGGAAATAAAAACACTGGTCACCTTCCAAGGACAAAGGCAGTTTTATCTTAAGATAACCTTCGTTATCTTAAGTTGGGTAAATAAAGGGACACTCCAGCATTTATGCTGCCTGTCCTTTATGAACTATACCCTAAGCAGCCAAATGGCAGAAGAGCGGAAGTGTCTCCTCTCAAGGTTCCTGCTTAGAACACCACCCCGGCTTTGACTCCCGCCCTGGGCCAACAGCCCGTGTTCACACTGGCCAGAGCCCTCGCGAGCCTTAGGAATCTGTGTTTCTCATTTCTGATCCACCAAAGAATCTCTCCCTATTTTGCCTACAGCTCACACATATATTTATGAATGATGTCTGTTTGGGTTTTCTTCATACACATTTATATCTAGCATTTTTACCTAAATTGTACTAACAGGGATTCCTCCAAACCTCTAGAATGCCATATTGCCAAGAGCACAGTCTCCATTCACCCCTGAGCACCACCTCTCCACACCAGGAGAGTGCTGCACAGGGGGTCACTGCTGGTGCTTGGGCAGGCGAGCTGCAGCACTGAGGTCCCAGGACATTCCAGGCCCACACACTTCCAACAGCCCCTGGCAGGAGCACCATCCTATTAAGGTCACTGCCCTGATCCTGTCCCAGAATCCACATCCACACCATTGAGAATGGCAAGACTAGCCAAAGTACAGGAGACAGCAGATGCTGTGGGGCTGAGAGCAAAACCAAGATACCAGAGGTCAGGCAGAGTACCAGGGAAGGAGCCAAAGGTGCTGGAGGCTAGCCTGCCCAGCAACAAGACCTGTTAACGCTCCTGGCATCCAGCTGAGTTGACAGAAAGGCTTTTCCTAAGAGTAAGAACCCTAGAATAAGACCTACTGTAACAAAGCCTAAAACCAAGCCTAGACAGGGAAGACAGAGTTTGCAGGTTGAGTCCCGCTAAGTTAGAAGGGCTTGAGAAACATCTCCGACTTTCCATAGATCCTTACTAACAAAATAAGAAATAAAGCCTACACAAATTCGAGGTGATGAGACAGTAACCAAACTGCCTGCTAAAATAAGAATAAATACTCTTCAGAGGAAGACATAAGAATCCAGAATCTCTCAACGTGTAATCCACAATATCTAGCATTCAAGCAACCATCACTAGACACACAAAGAAACAAGAAAAAATGATCCACAGTCAAGGAAAAGAAGCAGTCAACAGAAACTGAGTCTGAGACTGCCCCATGCTGGACTTGACAAAAACTTCATAAAGCAGCTTCAATAAATACAACATTGAGGTCCAGGGTTCAATCCCTGTACCAGCCACTTGCCAAAAATCCCACAAAAACAACAAATAAATAAGTTCAGAGAATTGTGGAAAAATATGGTCTCAATAAATGAAGAGACAGGGAAACTCAGCAAATAATTAGGTCAAGGAACTTGAAAGTAGATCAGCAGAAATTTTCTAGTCTGAAGAACAGGCAGAAAAGAGACTGAAGTAAATGAACACAGGCTCAAAGACCTGTGGGGCGCTACCAACAGGTCTAATACACTCATAACCGCAGTCCCTCTAGAAAAAATATTAAAACAGAAAAAAACACTTGAAGAAATAATGGCCAAAGTGTTCGAAACGTGATGAAGAAGACAGAGAATTTGAAGTAGACTGAATATCCAGAGAACCACGCCTAAACACAACACAGACCAGACTTCTGAAAAACAAAGATTAAAAGCCTCCAAATGGTCAGAGAAGTGACGTATTACATACAAAGGACAAGGGAAAAAATACAGCAAGACCCCAGGAGACACTGGAAAAATACCTTGAAAGTTTCACACAAAGATGACAAACTATCAATCCAGAATTTTATAACCAGTGAAAAAACATCCTTCAAAAGATGAGGGTGAAATACAACCACTTTCATGTAAACAAAAGCTGAGAGAATCCACCAGTACACCTGCATGACAAGAAATGCTAGAGGCTGTCTCATGCCACAGGGACATGGTGACGGATGGAAACAAGGATCTGGGAGAAGGACTGAACAGCACCAGAAACGGTAGCTAGGTAGGTAGGTAAATATAGAACACTATGTTTTCTTTCTTCTTATGATTTACTTTTTAAAAAAAATTGACAGTTTGGGCCGAGCCCGTGGCGCACCCGGGAGGAGTGCGGCACTGGGAGCGCAGCAGAGCTCCCGCCGCGGGTTCGGATCCTATGTAGGGATGGCCGGTGCGCTCACTGGCTGAGCGCGGTGTGGCCGGTCTCAAAAAGGACAAAAAAAAAAAAAAAATTGACAGTTTAAAGCAAAAATAATATGTTACTATTGGGTCTATAACTATTAGAGTAAAAAATATGACAAGAAGATAGGAAACTAACAAAATCTGGACAAACAGAAACACGTAATAACTGCTTTCCTTTATACTATGGATCATCATCCTGCCATGGGCTTATCTCCCGTACGCTCTTCAGTCATCAGTTACCCCTGTAAGTCATTCTTCAGAGAGAATATGGAGACTTATCATGTCCCATATTCTTTTCAAAGTCGGTCTAAACCTCATCATAGAAAACCATGGTGATCAAACCTCCTTATGGAGAGAACTTGCAGCTCATGTGATACCACAAACAAGTTGATTTGAAGGTAAAGTATGGAATGTGAAACAATGCCGCAGGGAAGGTGAGACGACAGCACATGGTGAGAAAGCAAATTCTCGTGCCCATCTGTCTACCTAAAGACAGCAGTTCTAAGATGCTCCCAAGGTCCCTCCAGACCTCAGGGCCCACACGCTCCTGTACCTCTGCTCCTGATCCCGGCCCCGGACAGTCTACTTTCCTCTTCTTCCGAGGCCCAATGGCTGCAAGTGCAGTGAGGTTGGCGTCCCGCTGTCTCATCTGTGCCAGCTCCTGCTGCTGCATCTTTTACACAGACAGGAAAGGAGGAGGGTCACTTCCTGCACCATTTCTCTTACTACAAAAGTGATACATATGTACCAAAGGGTCTTCTGAAATTTCCTAAATTATAATTTCTTTAATGTTTTGACTTTAACAGTAAGCATATTCTATAATCAGAAAGATAATTTTTTTTAAGCAACAGATGTTCATCTTGAAATGCTCAGAAAATATAAACAAGTTAAAAGTATAAAGACTAAATGCCACCCAAAGAGAAGTCACCAAATTTAAAAGTAGGATACAGGGCTGAACCTGTGGCTCACTCGGGAGAGTGAGGCGCTGGGAGCGCCGAGGCCGCAGGTTCAGATCCTATATAGGGATGGCTGATGTGCTCACTGGCTGAGCGCGGTGCAGGCAACACCAAGCCAAGGGTTGCGATCCCCTTACTGGTCACAAAAAAGAAAAAAATAAAAATAAAAAATAAAAGTAGGATACAAACTGCACAGAAATACCTTTGACACAGTATTACCTGAACTTCACTAACATTTTAAATATCTAAGTAAACGCTACTGTACAGAAATACCACAGTTTTCTTAACCTTTCTCTCTTTTGTTGGACATATAGGTTGGATATGAACATATTTTCAAGTGTGTAGTGAACAGTCTGTGGCTGAAAAAGCTTACCTCTTTTGCCTTCTGTTTCAACCTTAATTGTTCTGGATCTTCTTGTCTGGATCGAGACTATTTTTGAAAGGTAGGGGAAAAAAAAGTCATCACCTAAATATGTTTACCATCTAACAAAAATGCTATCTTATTCATTATACAGTAACATCTAGGCCATATGAGACAATGCATATCAAAATTTTTAAATGCTTATAGCCAAAAGTTAACATTTAGATCGCACATCATGGTAAAGGCATTCTTCTAAGAAAATCAACCCCATTTGGATATGATAAGAAATAAGATATGGCCTTTGTCATACGTCCACCAACTGCAGGCCTCTGGCTTACAACATGATGATGCTGGGCCATGACAGAGCCTGGCAGGTCTCTAGACCAGGTCCTAGTCCTGCCCCACAGATGGTGGGGGAAGGGCTGGCCTTTGGCCAACACCAAAGCACGAGCCCCCCAAGTACCACAACCTCTCCTGACTCTGCTAACGAGGAGGCGCACCATGCCTGCTCTGAATGTTCTCTAGAGTGAAGGGCAACATGAGCGTAGAGTCTGGTCTGATAAGCACAAGGGGCTCACCCCACCCACCATTCACACCTAAGGGTGGCTGTGCTCAGAGGAATGGGAGGTGCCCCACCTTTCAAGCATTCACGCTTGTGCACTGGGGCATGCTGCACGTGCAAGGCTTCTCTCTGTAGTTCCACTTACAACCATGGGTCAGCCACCAGAAACCCCAAGAGTCTAGGTGAGCAGATTGGGCAGGGGTGCCCGAAACGTGTGGCCAGAGGACAGGGCGCCCAAGATGGGTGGCCAGGGAGCGGGGTACCCTGCCAACGCCTGCACTTGCCTTGGCTGCCCGCAGGAGGATCTCCCTCTCCTGCTCATCCTTACGCTGCTTCTCGATCTGATCGAGCTGTTCAAAAAACTTAAGCTGAGCCCGGACGTCACTTGACTGCTCATACCTGTCATCGTCCTGCAAAACAGTAAAAATATTGTCTGTATAAACTCAGGAGCCCAACCTAACATGCCAGGCATTCTGCACATGACTCCCTCCCTCCTCAGCCCAGCTCCAGCACTGAGCAAAGCCCACCTCCTCCCACCTCCCCACGCTGCACCCCGAGGGCCTGCGTGTTCAAACCAGACATAAAAGCCTCAGGGTGGTTATTCTGGGGACTCGGAGAGGTTGTTTTATACACTTTGATACTGCTTGATAGTTTTAAAGTAACATTTACTTTTTTTATAGCAACACAGACACATTTTGAAGCACAGCAGCCAAGTGTATTTATTTTAAATGCTGCTCTGAAGGTGCTAACACCTGCCTCATGCAGCTGGACCCACTCCTGGCTGCTCCGGGTGCTCTCCAGAATGGCGCTCCTGGGACTGCTGAGGAAGGCGAACCTGGCCTTGAAAATGTGCTCCATGAGGATGGGGTCTACGGGTTCAGCTCATGCCCAGGGGAAGGGCTGGCACCCACAGGTGCTGGCAACCCCAGGATTGAATAAGAGCAGAAGACTCCATAGTTTTCAAGCTGAACAGGTGCACCTTCCAGGAGGTAAAATCCCTCAAAGCATCCTCCTGCAGGTCCCCATCCCCCTTCCCTAGCCAGGGAAATCTAGTTCAGCAAAAAATTCAAAACAAGTTTAAAATGGACACAGGGTCACTGGGGACACCTCCGCCCTCCACCTGGATGTGGGAAGATGGCTTCCGGGCAGCACAGCATCGGGAATCAACAACAGAAAGATGCTCTCTTCAGAAGCACAGCCCATTACCTTGTAAGAGAAGTTCTTCTGCTGAGCAGTTTCAGATATTTTTTCTACGAGGTTCTGTAGCCTTTGTTGTGTGGCATGCGATACATAACTTACTACATCAGGGTGTAATTCTGTTATACCATGTTTTTTACCTGAAAGTTGGGCAATAAAAAGACACTTTACAATCATCTGAGCAGTTTTCTTTCCTCACTACTGTACTGTTTTTTCCCTCTTATCCACCAGTTACTTCTTTATGCACTCCATCAGAGGGCGGCCCAGGCAGGCCAGCAGGTGGAAGACAATGGTCTACCCACACTTCCACAACTTAAAAGCCATCACCACTGACCACGTGGAAATTACAACTTGGGCAAAGTACACAACATGGTATCAGGAGTGTTCACCTGAAGTTCACCCACTCCAACAGCAAAGCCGCCAGCAGAGGAAAATGTTTACCTGAATCCTTATTAAAGTCACAGCACACACCAACCCCACATGTGGAGCTAAAAATCCTAGTGACAGTTATTAAGTACAGGCTTACCTATTTCTAATATTCTTCTTTGTAAAGGCGCTGGGAGGAGGAAGGTTTCGTCTTTACAGGACCTCGTTAGCGTGCCCACCAGTTCAGAGTTTGTGGCTAATATCCTTGCACTTTCTTCTGACAGGTTCACTCCAGCCATTGAAGCAACATCATTAATGTCATCATCATCCCTTGAGAAAGAAGAAAAGGCCACTACTACTGCAGAAGGAATCCATCAGGAGGAGTCGTGAGCTGGTTCTGACTTGGTGGGCAATAAACTGAGGGCAGGGAACCCCCTGCAGAAAGCACACAGTGCCACACCAGCCGTGTCCTCCCTGCCCCCACACTGCACGGTGCCCCCTCGTCTAAAAGAAGCCGCCTAGCTGCCCTATGTGAAAATTAATCTTCTCTTTTACAGGAAGAGCTGTGTGGGGCTGAAGCCAAAATTGAGTTTTTATACACAGATCTGTGTAGGGGGCTCAACCATAGTCAATGCAAGTCCACAGAAAGCAAAAACCAAGAACACTTACTGCTTCAAGGAGTTTGTTCCACATGAAACCGTTTAAAAAAAAAAAAAAAAGACCACAGAGTAAGTTGAGAATAAGGTGCTGGCCTGACACCCCACAACTCAGAACACTGCCACGTATGTTTCCTATGGATGAGGGCATCCCCTGCAGAACCAGGGGCACCGTGGAAGCCACGCCCTGAACAGCAGTCCATGACCACGCCCATTCCTCAGACGCTCCTGGGTGCAATGACGGTCCCAGCAAGAAGGTCCCCATCTGAGTCCCATGCCAAGTTTAGCTGTAACGCCTCTTCAGTCTCCCTTGGCTGCAACACCCTCAGCCTTTCCCTGCTAGCTGTCCCTGCGTGACGCAGGCTACACGTCCCTGACAGGGATGCCCACAAGTCACACTACCTCCCAACAGGTGGGCTCTGTCCTGGTGTTCCCTTACTGAAGTGCACTCTGAGCACTGGGCAAGGGGGTCCTGCCTGGCATCTCCCCAGTGTGATCTGTGTCTTATGGGGAGCTCCTCTGAAGTGCATACACATCCCACTCCTCACAATTTCATGCATGTACTCAGTGACTGACACCCACACAGACTCGTGGCTCCACATCGCCGACGGTTACAATCTGCCAGTTCCTATCCAGTCTACACTCGCACTGCCATGGTGACATGGACCCGGCCCATGGGCGCCAGCTGTCTCAGCGGACTTTGTGCCCTCCACCTGAGCACTGCTGATACGGCAAGATGGTCTAAGCACAGCATGTGCTTTCCTTATCCCTGCCCTAGAAGCAGCCTTTTCTCTAGAGTCTGATAGGGACTGAACTGGGTCCCCCAAGCCTTATCCTCACTGTCACTGTGACTGTAAGAGGATGGGAAATCCTAGTATGGTGACTAAAAGGTGGGGCAATCAACGAAGAGGTGATTAATTGTGAGGATCCTGACACAGTGACTGGATTAATAATGGTGGTCCCAGGAGTGGTTCTGATGGCTCTAAAAGGAGCCAACTGAGAAGGTTAGCTCTCTCTCTGCTCTGCCGTACACCACGTGATGCCCTGAGTCGCTGGAGTCCACTACTAGGACAAGGCCCTCATCAGCTGTGTTCCCTGAACTTTGTACTTCCCAGCCTCCAAAACTGTAAGCAAAAAATGTTTTTTCATGAATTACCCAGTTTCAGGTGTTTTGTTATAAGCAACAGAGACTGACTAATACAGAGCCCTTGTCACTTAGTAGAAAGTGGTTTTCAGAAGACAAGATCTGAGCATTAAGTGTACTCATTACTACTGGGGGTTACTGTTCCAAGGCTCCTTCAGTGGACAAAGATAGGAATTCACATCCATATCTGTAGTTATTTCTACATCCATGTACTTTGAAATCCACATGCTTCTGTCTACATGTCCAATTCAATGCAGCACCACAATGTTCGTTCTGGTTTATTCCTTCTGCTGTATTTCCATCACCTGTCTCTGACAATAAGAAACCACAGTGGGCCTCGATATATTTACCTTTTGAATCTGTATATGTGTAACTCCCTCCCCACCCCACCCGGGTGTCGGTCCTCCGTGGGGCTGCCCTGGGCACAGCACCCACCTCATGCTGCTTGGGCAGACTCCAGTTCAGGCCACCACGGTTCCCCAGCCACGCCCTGCCCGACGCCTTTAGGAATGCAGTGTCTGGGAAGGGAGGAGCCACACGAAACTTCCTGATATAGGCACACTTTCCCATGGCTTCATCACAATAAAAGTCATTCTGCAGCTTGTTCTGTCACTCATCTCCCCAGAAGTACTTCCTTGCCTGGGGTTGATACTCAGACCGGCTGCTCATCAAGAGACCGAAGCTAAGCACGGCATTCCTGAAGGTTCTAAGGGTGAACGCACGGCAAGCAAGACAGTGTGTGTTACCAGCTGTGATGAACACGGAATACTGTTTTGCGCGATTATAAAGACGAATTTTCTGTTAGTTCATATAAAAAACCAGTTGATTTACTTTCCTACTATGTATATGAAGGAAACCTTTCTGAGCTAACTCTGTGGAAGAACAGAGCCGCAAGGACGTAAGATCAAAATCAAGTATGAAGAACCATGGTCTCAAAGCTGCTAGCTGCCAGGTGCCACTGGGAAAGGCCCACGATGAGAATGGAGAAACACCAATCAAGGACTCTCCTTCCTCTTTAGCCGCTCTCTCCCAGTGCACAGAGGCTCACTCCTTACCGAAACGAGCCTCCCCCAGGCTCCTTGAGCTTATTCTTCTGCGCAGCAGCTGCTTGTGCCGAGACGGTGGAAAGGGCTTTGGTTCCAGGTAACACGGCGGGTTTCACCACGGGCACTACAGAGCAAAAGACACATAATGGGAAACCATGTGAGGCTGCCACTGAACTACTCACTCTGGTACTTTATGGGCCAAGAGAAAAACTATCACTCTCCTAACTAGCTACAGGAAAGTTTTCAAAAACTTCAGATTGATAACTCTAAATTATAGTTAGAAGTAAAAGCTGCATCTCTCAAGCACTTATTTTCCTGTATTTCATCAAATGCTTTTAAGAACAGAAATGACTAATGATAAAAAACACCAACAGTGGTTAAAATATAAACATATAACTTTTAAAATCATTTTTTTAGGGCCGGCCCAGTGGCGCACTTGGTAGAGTGCGGCGCTTGGGAGCGCGGCGGCGCTCCCGCCAAGGGTTCGGATCCCATATAGAGACCAGTCCGCTCACTGGTTGAGCGCGGTACGGTTGCGATCCCGTTACCAGTCACAAAAAAAGACAAAAAGGGGGGGAAAAATCATTTTTTTATATTAACTTTACTATGTTTAATTTTTAAAATTATATTGTCAGTGGTGATGGTTGCACAACACTGTAAATGTTTAATTACTGCCACTGAATAATATACTTAAAAGGGTTAAGCTGGTAAATTTTATGTTATATGTATCTTACCACAATAAAAATAAAATTAAATTCACTTTTTAAAATAATGAAATAAAACAGAATCCCACTGATGGCTGTTCTGGGATGAGCCCCTCACCTGGCTGCAGCTGGTTGAGCTGGATCTGCTGTGGCGTGGTGAGCATGATCCGGCTGTGAGGTTGCCGTAGAGCAACCATGGGCGTCTGCGTCAAGGTCACCTGCGGGGGCCGGATCAGGGCTCCTGGCTTCGGGGACTGCTGGATCACCTGAGGCGGAGCAGCAGAGAGTGGTGAACACTCCCTAGGAGGCACCGAGCACTTGGCCCCAAACCGGAGGCTCTTCCCTTCACTTGAAACCCCCAGGCCCTGGCCCCAAGCAAAAGCTCCAGGAAGACCCCATGTGCACCTCGGCCCAGGGCAGTAGAGAAGCCCAGCCTTGGTGAGCCCCAGGACCACACAGGCCTCGACCACACCAGGGCAGTGTCAGATAGAACAGGTGCCATAACACAAGTGAGCATGTTGGGCAGATATGCTGCTTGGAAGCTGCACATGAGCCATGAGGTCAGTGCCTAAAGGGCCCGTGCAATGAAGCAAAGAGCTGCTCAGCTCAGCCACCCGGCAAAGAACAGACACCTGCTCCCCAAACATTAGCAGAGTTGACACTGTTGCCTGGTGGCTACAGGTCAAGTGTTTTTCCCTCTTCTGAATTTTCCATTGGAAGACAGAAAGTTTCTACACCGGAGCTGCGGCTGATTTCCCCAGTCCTGCCCTGCACTCAGCCCTCAAGGCCTCCACCACCCAGCACAGCTGCTCCTCTATCCCCTCACAAGCCCACACTCAAGCCACACACTCTGGGAGCCGAGCCCCCCTTACGCAAGGCTGCCTGGCTCTGTTGCTGTCCAGTCTTTCACTCCAAACCCGGGCACCCAGCAGGGCTTCAAAAGCTGGCAGGACTGACAACTTCCTGCACTCTGGCCCCTGGCCCCAGTAAGCTGGGGCCCAGAATCACTGATACCTGTTGAAAACCACATGGCTCAAACCCACACGGCCTTGCCTCAAACCTTCAGAATTTGGTTTCTACCTTTTACGGAGATGCTCTGGCAGGTATGCCCTGTATTATGAGACACTCAGAGAGGGCTGGGGTAGTGGCCTGCAATGGAACCATTCCTGCAACAAAACATGAGCATTCACACTAGAAAGGATGAGCCTGAGGCAGCTCAGGCCAGGTTTTGCCACTTAAAAGAGTCTGCCACAAACTCAGGGAAAAGCCCCACTTTCCATCTCTCTCTAGGCTTGAGAGTGCAGGTGATGGACAGGTCCACCCAGGCACGCTGCAGCCCCCAAGCACAGACACACAGAGCCCAGCAAAAGCCAGGGCAGCAGAACACAGAAGTGCCCCACTGCTGAACACAGCACCCGTTCACAGAAAGAACACCAAGGGCCACATACACAACTGAGCACCAGAGGTCTACACCTTGCAAGGAAAATGACTACCCATAGAGTTCTCCTTCAAGAGAACTCATCTTCTGGGTAAATCAGTCCCCTCTGACTGTTGAGTAGGACAGCCGCATCCTCACGCTACACTAAAGCAAAGGGCACAGCAAGTCTCCATGCACCCGATGACAGATGCATCATCAGGAGACCCATCATTACCACAGGCCTTCAGCCTTCACTCCCCTGGCCTCGGTAAGGAAAACCCTCCCTACAGCTTTCCCCTGTGCTCACCACCAGTCAAGGCAAAAACAAATACAAACTTTACCCAAGCAGAAGCCTCAACACCCCTGTACATTCCAATCGCCCACATGGTATTTCAGCACCACCATAATGTACACTATACAACACACCACTGAAGACTAGGGGGCCTGCAATGTTTTATTTTCCTAAGCTGTCCTTAGAGGAACAAAATCCCTTTGACATTTAAAAGAAAAACCAAGCCTTCCTACATGTGGTGAACCCACTCTGCCCACCAAAGAGAGCACATGCAGCCAAGATGCCCTCCTCTAGCCATGGAGCATGACATCAAGACTGTCAGGCATAGGAAGCCAGGTCCAGACTGTCAGCAAACAAGCCACTCCGGAGCAGCTCACAGCCCTGCCTGCAGAGAGCACCCCGATGCATACTATTGCCGCAAGCCAGCCTCCAGCCCCCTGCCCCCGGGTGCCCACGTCACACACGTGTGCCTGCCTCTCAGCATTTGGGCCATCACACCTGACCCCAGAGAACATCTGTCTAAAAGATTCTGAAAACACGCTGTGTCCATTTAAACCAGTAAAACCCCCAAACAATACAGGTAACAGACACACCAGTGGGGTCAAGAACAATATGCCTACTTCATTTTACTGAGAAATAAACCCAAAATCATAGGCCTCAACCTCTAATTTATATTTTAACTATTTAAGAGAATACCCAAGCTTCTTCCTAGCAGGAGCTGTCCTGCATGCTTGTAAAAAGGTTTCTCTGAGCCGTGCCGGTTTATTTAAGAGGCTGGCGGGAGCACTGGCGCGGGAGCCGGGCTGCGGAGCAGCGGGCGAGGAGCGCGCCTTCCATACCAGCGGTGTGGGCTGCCCCTGCTTGCCAACGCCAGCCTGTGCTGGCTGCGTGAGGCTGATGACGGGGGGCTGCAGGGCACTGGTCACGGTGGCCGCCGGCTTCCCAGCCGTGCGCTGCACCGAGCTGCTCAGCACCACGGCCGTGAGCGCGGTGGTGGCCTGCGAGGCAGGTGGCGGCTGCTGCTGGCTCTGCTGGATGAAGGCTGCTGAGTCTGGAGTCAGCTGTCTCAAGGCAGGTAAGCTCCTCTGGGTGGAAAGACAGACATGAGGGGTCAGGGGCGGCTCAAGCTTAGGTTTCCTTTCTTAAAAAATTCAGAAATATCACACTTTAGAAAAAGTCCTGAGCTAAATAAAACAGGCTCTAGACTCTTGAGTACACATCTCTGGATGTCAGATGCCAACCTCCCACCAAGCAGGATTAAGCTTGATAATAATCGTCTAAACTTTGTTTTAAGAACAGACAACAAAAAAAGCAGCATTTTAAAAATACTTTTAGAAATGTGGTGACACCAGTGGTGATCCAGGAGAGCCTGACGCTGCTAAGCCCCCAGTCCCCCTCGGTAGGCCCCGCCCCATCCCCTCCCCATCACCGTTCACTGATCGCCTTGCCTCCTCCATTGAACACAACACAGCCGCACGGCCAGGGTCAGGGCTCACGCCTTACAGAAAAGCCTCTTCCAAACAGAAAACCCAACATCCCACCCCAGGGCACTTTGAACCTTTCCCTGAGGCAGGGGACACAGGTGCATGTGGACACAAAAGTGCGCACGCGTGCACACCAGGCCCTGCCTGCAGTGCCACAACTGTCAGAATTACCTTCAGGAAAGGCACAAGGTAAGGTTGAGGTGAAGAATTAAGTTCGCGATATAACCTGCTAGTGAAGTCTTCTGCTTCGATCTTTCCATCCTTAAAAATAAAATCCATACTGAAATTCTGCACTAAATAAAATTCATGCACACACATCCTAGTTCAGCATCACTCTGGTTTCATGTTTTACAGCCAGTACCCTGCCCACTCTTTCATTTGTCAGAATACATGGGAAAGGCGGCACACACTGCCACCCCAGTGGGGCAGGCTTTCCGGGCACAGTCGTGGCAGGGCATCAGCCGGTGACCAGGCCTCCATCTGGGCGGGATGCTGGTCTGCCTCTCGTCTCTACTGTGAGCACCATTTTCATGCAGTGCTCACTTTGCTAGGAGACAAATTAGCTTTAAAGTAACTTCACTATCCAAGTCAGTGCTGAGAGTGTAGGGCGCCACAGCCCAGCTGGGAGTCAGGCGCCTTTCAGGAGGAGAAGACACCCACATGACACCTGCAAGGTACCAGAGGGCTGGCAATCCACACAGAGGGAGGTGGGGGAGTGATTCTGCTGAGGAAGTTTGGTGCAAAGGCGGGAAAGATGAGCACCCGGCTGCTCTGGGGGAGAGAGGCAGAGACGTGGCCACGCAGCTGGAGAAGGGCCCAGAGAAACTGGCTGCTGGAGACCACCACAGCTATCCCACCAAGGCAGGCAGTCTCTTCAGACACCAGGTAAGCCCTCTTCATGTGGACACGTTGAGAAGCGTGAACACAACAGAAAATGGCAAAGCTCAGGGAACCATCTGGGCACTGGCTCTTCACACAGTGAGGCTCGGGGCAGGGGGGCCACTGCACAGCTACCGGGCAAAGCCCCCAGAACACCCAAGCTCAGGAAGGAAGGTCTCTGCAGGCGGTCACACACACCTCTGACAGCTCCACCTGCCACAGGTGTCCTCTCCTGCTGCCCAGAGCCCTTCCTGACTCGGCAGCCACAGCCGTCACACTCAACATGCTCTAAGGGAAAGGAAATTTAACACAAAACTTTTCTTACCAACAAATTCTGTACAAGCTCTTTCACATTAGCTGCTGTTTCTGTAGACTGTTTACCAGATGAAGCCAGTTTTATTAATGTAGATAAAAAATTTTTACATTTCTTCACGTTTTCCATAGTTTCCTGGATCAAAGTAAAAATATATATATAAGTGGAAAAGTCTTAAAAGGCAGATTTTCACCACAGCCTTTGGTTTAACTGAAATATGTATATGTACAAATACAAGCGTATATCTTCTCTAAATTTCTTTCAAGAAAATGTGCTAACTTTCACGGCCTGCTGATGGGTACAAACCGGACTCTGCTCTGAGGACACCTGGCCGTGTCACTTAAGGGCCACCACGGTTCACTCCTCACTCAGCCCAGCAGTTTAACGCCAGGAATGCAACTACATAAAGAGCCACAAACATGGAAACGATGCTCGTGCTAACTTTCACGGCCTGCTGATGGGTACAAACCGGACTCTGCTCTGAGGACACCTGGCCATGTCACTTAAGGGCCACCACGGTTCACTCCTCACTCAGCCCAGCAGTTTAACGCCACGAATGCAACTACATAAAGAGCCACGAACATGGAAACGATGCTTGCCACACAGCTTGTCATCAAGACAAACTGATGCCTGTCTACGTGAACACAGAAGGAGTTAAGTGACGATACAATTACTAAGAATGATGAAAAACACTTCGCAAAGGAACATGAAAAAAGTGAGTCTCGGGGCCGGCCCGGTGGCGCACTCGGTAGAGTGCAGCGCTTGGGAGCGCGGTGGCGCTCCCGCCGAGGGTTCGGATCCCATATGGAGACCGGTCCGCTCACTGGTTGAGCGTGGTGCGGGCGCAACACCAAGGGTTGCGATCCCGTTACCGGTCACGAAAAAAAGACAAAAAGGAAAAAAAAAAAAAGTGAGTCTCACATACAGTCTGACCCCAGGCTGGAATGTGGACACAAATGCATGAGCTGCTATCTCACGACTGCAAGCGCCGTGTAGTCCACATGTGTGACTCTTTCAAATGCGATTGTTTGGGATTTTGCTGTTTGTAGAGCTCTGCTGACCTAAAACCCTCAAGCAGGAAGATTGGGGCCCCTTCCCACTGTCCCTCAGAGGCCACTGCCTCAGATCCCACCTTGCATGGGAACAGCAAGTCCCCACGCACTCACATGGCTGAGGCTGCGGCTCCCCTCCACACCTTTGAGTCAGCTGGAACGCAACACGCGGCCCCAACTTGTTCCCACACCAGATAGCGGCCTGGGCTGTCACAAGGCTCACTTTCCCAGCCAGTGACCAATGGCCAGGCTGCCTCTGAAGGTCCTGAGGGGAGAAGCGGCTCTTACCGTGGCAGCTGTGGAGGTGGCAGTCGCACCCGGAACTGTGCGCTGAGGCGTCCCCGTCTGAACTGCTGTCGCTGTCCCAAGTGAAGCTGTCTGGGCAGCGCCACCCAGAACAAGCTGAGGCTACAAGAATCCATAACATGACATTAGTGCATCTCGTGCCACCACCCGGCCAAGTGGAGACCAGCCTTGCGTCTGGGGAAAGAAAACAAGGCTCCTGCAGAGGTGGGGAGCTCTGCACAGCTGAGGGCCCCCAGCCATTGCCGGCACCCTGCCAGAGCCTTTGCAGTGGCGGGACACACACACCGAAGCCATTCAAGGTGGCCTACGGCACTACAGGCAGACCAGCGCCTCTGAGGACTGCTGTCCTGAGCACCTAAGTCACATTTTGCACCTGCATTAAAAGTTGGTAGAAACGAAGCCAACCTCTGGAAAGAACCTAATTTTCAGAAGTCGAGGGTAAAAGGCAAATGGTAACCAGCATAAATTGCCTTAATAGCCAAACCAGGTCCCCATCTCTCACTCCATCATCCCCTCTCACATAGAGAGGCTAGTTACAAGAATGGTCACAACTCCAGAGCCACTCATGCAGGGGACCACGCAGGACCACAGCAGGCAGGAGGGTCCCTTGCTCCCCTCAACCTCCCCTGCCAACCTTCCTCTGCTCCGCAACAGTGAGTCTCATCAGGAAGCCTCATAAAGGAGGGAGGTGTTCAGAACAGAGCTGAGAACCCACGGGGTCATAGGTACCAGTCAAACCACAAGGAGGGAGGTACCACTTTGCTAAACAAATGAACTCTGGCTAAGTGAGTCAGCAGGGAGACAGCAGGCAGCGCGGGCAACCCAAACGACAGGCCTTTGGTCAAATTCCTAACATTTCCATTTTACATGAATAATTATGGTGCAAATATACACTGATTTGTTAAATTAGTACTTTTCTGATTTATAAATCTAGCCGTTGCATTTCCGTTCTGCAGCTTTCTTCACTCCTTTCCGAGACTCCTGCCAGCAGGGGGCGGTGGAGGCCTGACCATGGCTGCACGCGGCAGCAGTGGCGGCAAGTCCTCGGCTCTAGCCTGCAATGCCAGCCCAGGCCGGCAGGTGCGCTCCAGGCAGCATCACTAGCGGAAACTGCTCAGCTTCCAGAGGCCTCTAGGGTTTCCCAAAGTTGTGCCACAGGCTTCCAGCACCAGTCACAGAGGGGCGGGACACTGTGTATCCTTTACTTGTAACAACAGCACATATTACTTTTGTAACTACATAACATCAAATAAAAAACTGCAAAGGAAGAAAGCTCAACAGAGCAAAGCAAGCAGCTGTCTCTGGGCGGTCAGAGAGCAGCTGATCCCTCACATTCCATCTACTGAATGGATAAATATGATTAATAGTTTTTCAACTGGATATCGAGACTGTGTCAGTCTATTCTGATACATGTATCTTCCACTACATCCGATGCAAAAACTTGACTGTGAGCCTCACTGTCAGAAAAATCACTCTAACCAGAAATTCAGATGCACCAAACAGAAGGAACACAGGGCCGAGAACCCCTTCCGGAAGACTCAGAGCCTCCTGGCATGCACAGGAGGTCAGTGCTGCTCTCTTGTACGGGGACTGAGATGCTCCTCCACCTGTTTTCACCCACTGCAGCCACCAGCAAGAATGGAAGGAGCCCTCTACCCGCCCTGGGAAAGGGGAACAGCGCCCACCCTGCAGCACCGCAGCACAGACTGCAGAGAAATCAGCAGCCCATCTGAGTACTGCTCCTGGTACACAGGACCTCCGGGACTGCACAGCAATCAATGCGATAGAGACATGGGTTTATAACAGACGCTCACAAGCACTGTGAGAATAGGAGAAGCCTTTGAACCACTCTGCTTCTGGCTGCTCCCACCTGACTGCCAAGATTCCTTAACCAGGTGTGTCTTTCCTGGCCAGCCCCTCCCCTCCTGGACTTCTACTTCTGTGACGGCCAGGCTGGCCTGGCCAGAGCACAAACCTTTCTCCTCGGCTTGCAGGCCAGAGGCGGAGCTGGCGGGAGCACCAACACTCAGCAGGAGAGAGGCCAGCAGCTGCCCCAGAACACACTCTCCTCCCGCAGCTTAGAACACTTTTAAAAACCAACAATCCACCAGGTTGATGTGGAACATCCCTGAAGTTGCTCTTACTACTAGCCAAGGATACAGGCTGCAGGGAGTGAGGGAGGTGTGGCAGCCGGGGTGCAGGAACCTCGCCCACCTCATGTATGAACACCTCTGACCAACAAGACAAGAAGAATGGCACCTACGTCATGACCTGCATAGCGAGGTCATTGCTGAACATTAAGCAGGTTAATGCATGTGGAGTGCTAGGGAGGCCACTGGGCACAGTACTCAGGTGACAGCTACCACCATGCAGTTACACGTAAGGGCCACATCCACACAGACACACACGCTTGTCCTCCCCTCGGACTTTTTCTGCTTCCAAGATGCTTTACAACCAAATATTAAAAAGGTGATATTTTTTATACTTCTAGCATAGTGGGAAGCTTTGTAAAGTTCTGCTGATATGAAATTCTGGGTAGGTCCAAAGAAAAAGGAATCCTGCTCTATCCTATGCTGGTAGTCAGGGAGAAAGCACTTTCTTCATGGACAGCCTTCTTCCCAAAATTCAACTTAGTGTCCAACACAAAACCTCGCAAGGCCTGGTCTGTGCATCAGAGAAGAGCCGCACTCTGCTGGCCCCCACTGAGTGCTGTCTTTCTTACCTGCATACCAGGCGAGCGCTGTAGTGTTGTAGTAGGCTGTACCGTCGTCTGGGCCTGAGACACTTGCTTAATTATGGTAGTTGGGGTCACCTGCCGTGCAATGATAGGTGTTCCAGGTGCCTGAAAAATTTAGCAAGAGTCACCTAAAACAAGCTACAATAAAAGGAATCTCCACCGGTCCACTGTATACAAAAAACAATCCTTAGGTATAACCAGTGCACTCAAGAGGGTCCACAAACTCACTCAGGACTTTCAATGAAGCCACCATAATCCTGAAGGCTTCTCACCAAAGTAAAAGTGTATGATCAAAATCTTTTCATATGCTATACTAAAAATATCAAAGTCTATAAAATGTATCCTTAAAGAATGCAGGCATCTGGAAACTCAGGCCTATGATACTCTCTTGTGAGTCTGTTAACAAGCACTAAGGAAGTAGCAAAGGCACCAGGAAGCCCTGTCTCCTGGGTGGAAAGACAGGTCACCATGCTGCGGAAGGGGAAACAAGGTGGCTGACCCAGGGCAGAAGACGCCTCGAGTCCTGAGCCAGCTGAATGACGCTGGCATGGGAGACTGGTGGCGCCAGCGCTGACGGTCAGATGGCAACACGAACATCTCCGCTGGAGCGCGACCATGAGCATTGGACACCTGCACCTTATGCACGGACAGAACACTGCAGACCCTGTAGACCCCATTTTGCACTATTTCAGACGGGGGGGGGGGCATGGTATTAGTCTCCAGGAGGAATCCACAGGACAGCGGCATGAATTCCAGAGGGAACGCAGCTCAGATCACACTTCAAGACGATTCTTGTCCTCACTTTACCAACCTGCCGACCAGCTCAAAACGGCAGGATGACAGCACCACACAGACAGACGGAACAGAGGAGAAACAGGCAATGTGTGTGGGGCATGGCCCAGGGGGAAACCAAGGCACTGGACAAGGAACAGCACAGCTGGGGAGAGGAGCGTCCCAGCACTTTGCTTTTTAAGCATCAGAATCCATCCTCTCCACCACAAGCTCAGAGTCAGGATCTGTAACCCAGAGGCTTAAATGTGGGGTGGGGGGTCTATGTAAAACAACCCTGTAAAGTTCTCATGCGCATCCAAGTATCAGTAACCAGCACTCAGTCAGCATTCACTCCATCCCACTGCTCTTAGCCCTTTAATTATCTTGACTCGGTCTTCATGGCAGTCCTACGAGCTAAGTTCTAGTGTGATGTCCACTTTGCAGGTGAGGAAACTGAGGCACAGGAAGGTGAAGCCACAAGCGCAGAAAGAGAGGGGCCAGGGTAGAGCCACAATTGTGGAGTGTCTGCTCTAACCCCACTCGGCCACATGTGCTGGCCACAGGAGCTGGCTCCCCTGAGCAGGGCACAGTCCTACCACCAAGAGGAGGACAGGAGACCAGCACCACCGCTGGGCCCATCCCTGTCAGTGGGCCGGATGCCACCCACACCTCTCGTTCCTCACTCACACAGGACACCCCCGGCCCCCACAGACCTCCCCAGTGTGCACAGCGACAGGGAGCATCGAGGGGAAGAGGCTCGAGTTCCAGGGCTGCCACACCTTGGCCCACGTGTGCACTCACCTGTACGGTGGAGATCTGGACAGGAGGGGCACTTGTGGGAGTGGCAGGGCGGGGGGCCATGGTGGTCTGAGGCTGAGCCTGCGCGTGGGCCTGCGCCTGCATCTGCGCCAGGGCCTGCTGTGGAATCATGAGCAACTGCCCATTCTCACTCCGCACGAGGACCATTCCTGGGGGACAAAGGAGACCTGGTGTCAGGAGTGTACCCCACCTGCATGTCCACAGAAGCACTGGCCCTCAGCAAGGGAAGCTGAGGGCTATGAGAAGGAAACACAAGAAGTTGTGAAACATACACTCGCTGCACTCAAAACACACCTGCCTGTGAGGACGGTTCCCAGGATGAAAAGCTGCAAAATGCCATAGATGACTGTGGAGTTCAATGGTCACCGAGCCTTTCTTTCATAAGTACACCAGGCAGCAGACGATATGAAAACTGCTCCCCCCACCCACCGTCAGCCCCACAGGCCCCCCATCGACCACACACCCACTCTACAGAGGCAGACAGAGCCTGGCACGCGGTCCACAGCCAACACTCTCCCCACCACGGCTCCCGCATGCTGGGCCTCAGGAATGGGCCTCACCTCTGTCAACACCATGAGTCCTCACCCTCGAGCAGGCCTCCACCTCCTTGCCTCCACTTCCCCTCTGTGTCTGCAAGTCACTGAAAACATACCCACTCGTGCTGGGGGCCCTGCCTCGTCTCACTGTCCATATTGACCAGGCTGTGGCCTAGGAGATGCAACCATGCACCACCCATAAAACACAGACACACACACCCCACACCCCCCCACGCACACACACACAGAGCCCACATGCCAACACACTACATGCAAATGTACATGCATGCATGCAACCACAAAGCCCACATGCCACACATACGTACACACACACAAGCACACAGCCCGTGTGCCACACATACATGCATGCACACACAGCCCACGTGCCACACAAACGTGCATACATACATACAACCATACAGCCCCCATGCCACACACACACGTACATACACACAAAAAACATACAGCCTATACACCACACATACATGCATATGCATGTACACACACGCAACCATACAGCCACATGCCACACATGCATACATACACAAACATATGGCCCATGTGCCAAACATACATACACACACACACAACCATATAGCCCACGCACCACACATACATACATACATACACAATACAACCACACAGCCCATGAGCCAAAAGTCCCCCCATGTGTTCTGTGACATCCACACCAAACAGAAGCATGGGCCTGTGCAGCCTCGTGGGAGCCCGTCAGTTGGCACAGGCAGCGCTGTTCTGGCTGGCCTGGGCACACACGACACACAGCAGGGGCAAGAGGCGGCCCTCTGCAACAGAAGAGCCTCTCATCCTTCATGGTGCTTGAACTAAATCATGGGAAAGCAAATCCTACCAGTCAGGTTTGGCATTAATTTTAGCTTAAAAAGACAGCAACCAGTGATACTGTAAACTCCATTAGAAGCAGTACCACGACATCTAGCCTTTACACGTAACTCCCAACAACAGAGCTGGTAACAGAGCTGCGAGAGGACCGTGTTCTTTCTCAAGCAGAGACTCAGCAGACGGCGCAGCACCGCGACTCGGCCCAATTGAGAACAGGATGGATGAGAAGCAAGGCTCGCCTGCATGTCCCTGTCACCACACCCAAGCTGGCCGGGCCCAGTGACTGCGGCCTGCGTTCTGCAGCCTCCCCCTCCTCCCTTTAGGGTGAACTGAAAATGACACTCTCAAGAAAAAAAAAGGCAGGACCTGTAAGCCTGTTTGTCATCACGACACGCAGATATCAGGCTCTTTCCTCACAGGATAGAGGAGAGTTGGCATGATCTCAGAAGTTTTAGAAGAGTCCTTGAAGCTGTTGGGATCCAAGCTCTCTGAGAACCCATCGTAATATCAAAAAATAACACAAAGCCTCTCCCTGGGCTCACGTCTAAAATTCTTGATCCAAAAAAGCCACACTTATGCCCCTTCAGAGAGCTTCCCTCCAAAATATCCCTTTCAAAAAAAAACCATGCTGAAATTAAACAAACCAAAAACCCAGCTGCTGCAAATAACTCTGCTGAAATCTCCAAAACCTGGGAGCTCCTGAACGACAAGAAAGAGGCCTCAAGGCTCCATCATGGAAATCAAGTCTCTGTTCACCGCCCCTCTGCACATGCACAGCGCTCAGGAAAGAAGATTCAGGCAAGGTGGCAGCTGGAACCAGCCAGTGTTGGGTGTAAGCCATCAAGAGAGAGCACGCCTATCCACCCAAGTACACACTTGGGCTGCAGATCCCAAAAGAGGAAACTTGGTACACATCCCTCGATACATCTTCCCAAGCCCAGCCATTCATTCATCCACTCAGGGACCCCAGCTGCTCCTCCTCAAGAACTCTAAGAAGCCCGTAATCACTGCGGGCTTAGGAGCACACAGCATGCAAATGGTGGGCACCAAGAATGAGGCTGTGATGCACTTGTGGCCCAATGCCTCAATTTGAAACCCATTCACCTGGAAGTTGAGAAATATACATTTGAAGCATCAGAAATGTTTTTGCTTAAAAAATTACATCCAGAAAAATTTAAAGGAATATTTAAAAAATAAGTACTCATGAAATAGCAATGTGGTTCAGGCTCTAAAGAAGTGGAGTGGTGTTTTGGATTTCACACAAGAGTAAGGAAACACGCTTTTTTCTGTGAAATGTGCCTGGTGTAGAGCCAATGGGCGATGGTGAGGCCCAGCATGCCATGGTGAGGGCAAAGGGTGGGGAAGGAATCAAAAACCCTGCCAAGGAGTGTGTGACTTTAGGCAGACAACTTAACCTCTCTTAGGCATTAAAAATGTCCCCGATTGGGTACCTAAATGGACAAGCAGGAAAACACAGATGGACCTGGATATAAGGCACTGTTAGCCACAGAATAGCCACAGCTGCCATTCCAAACTAAATGAGCATGGCTTGAGCAGGACTGAAGTTTATTTCAAACAAACAGTGCACTTAGGCAATGTCTTTGGGGACTCCTCCTCGTCTGTTTCCCTGATTAGTGTATTACAATCACTGAATGTAACAAAAAGAAAAGCCAGACATCCATGTGACAGCCTGAGGACAGTCAAAACACCAACGGCGGCACCAAGTGCCATGTCTCGGTGACGTGACCACAGTTCTGGATCTAAGCAGATAAGTAACTGTGCAGTATCCCTTCATGCAAATGCAAAGAAACACAACTTTGTCTCAAAATATAATAAACTAATTTAAGATAAAAGGTCATGAAAAAGTAAGCAACCAGGGTTAAAGGCAGCACAAGCACATGATCTACAAGAAGCATCTGCCCTCCTGCCGCCCCCGCTCACCACCTCTCTCCACTTCTGCAAGGCGCCATTTGTGAGAGCTGCCCAGGGAAGAAGTGCCACTGTGTACCTGGCAGGTGTGGTCCCAGCCACACTTTACAAACAGGGACACCAAGGTCAGCGGGCAGAGTGACTTGTCCCAGAGCTCATAGAAGACAGCACCTGGCACATCAGTCAACCTCACCACAAATACACATAGGATCCCACAGCATAGCAAAGAGGGCCCTCCAGAGAGACACACACCCATGGGCTCGATTCCTCCAGCCCCTACATTGGGAGGAAAAGGTCACACTGGAAACAAGAAACACAACTTCCACTTAAAATACCTTACGGATTCCTCCTCAGGCCAAGATGGTCAGGTCCAGGACAAACAGAGAAGGGCTGGGGCATGGGCACCGGAGGTGGTTCACAGGTAAGGTCAGGAACCAGGGCCAGGACCTGCCTGCTATCCAAGGCCGCCCCACCTCTACGCACAAGCAGTAGCCATGATGCACCCAGACCCGGCAGACAAAAACAACCAAGCTTTTCTAACAGTAGTAGCTTTCTTAGTACAAAAATAAGTGTTCTTTCCAGAAAATGTGAGACATGCAGAGAAGTGCAAGAAAAGCAGGAGCCTCCAGAAGCTCCTTCTCCTTTGGTTAGCACAGCTGTGTGTCTCCTCCCAGCCTCTGTCCTGCGTGTGTGCACATAAGGACGTGCGTGCTGATCACTGTGAAGGCGACTGAGATCACTTGATGCCACTCAGTTTTGCGTTCTTTTCTTCTCACCTCTTACACGCATTTTCCATGTCATTAAACATTCTTCAAAAACATAATTTTCAGCGGCTACATAATATCTCACCCAAAACGTGCTTATAACTTCCTTTTTGGTGAAGATTTAGGCTATTTCCTATTTTTCATTATTGTAAAAACACAGGTTTTAAGATTAAAATGAACAGTGTAAAACACCACCTAGATTTTAGAGGCTGAGAATGCAGAGACAGCAGCAGGCAGGGGCCTCCCCAAGGGACTGCCCACCTTGCTGCCAGTGGGACCAGTACCTCTCCCAGGAGCTTTCCAAGCCCCATGAGCTCTTCTGGAGGGACCCACACCCTGCCCCCCCAGCTCAGTGCCGAGCACCATCACCCATTCTTGAGACGTGAATGAATCCTACCCTCCCTTACGCACCACAGTTCAAGATAAACTCCAGTGTTCTAACCCAACATTACAGTTTTTCCGATCCTTTCAATACTGACACTTTCTACTGTATTTTAAACCGAAATGTAGAGCATCCGAAGTTGCACTGCAAACTCCACAGGCATTTCCAGCCTGGGAACCTCCACTCGTGGGGAAAACACTTTCATCCAGTGTCCAAGTGTCACCCAAATGCTCACAGGAACAACTGCTGGGCGTGGGGCTCAGAGCCGTGGGCTCCCCCCTGACCTGATGACAATGCCCTACTACCTCACCTGTTTACAGCCCCTCAAATGCAGAGGCTCCCATGGACTGGGAGGGCACCTACTCGAAGGAGAAGGCCCCCTGGGCTGTGATGACAGCAACCAGCTGAATGAACGACAACCCTAGTGAGAGGGACTGGACCTGCGCTCTCACCTGCAGCTCTGCAAGGGGCCCCAGATGATGTCCCCTTCAACAAAATGCCACTCGGACTGCACTGAGAGGCCTGAGGTGTTATCCCCTGTTAACAAAATGCCACTCAGACTGCGCTGAGAGTCTGTAAGGAAAGGTCGCAATTAAATTTGTGCAAGATGAACCTCCCCCCACCAACCCCTACACCTGACACTAAAGCAGCCAAAATAAGGAAGGAGCGGGCTGTGCCGAAAGCCTGCCTGAAATGCCCCTGCAGAGCTTCACTTCCAAGCACCGCAACACCGCGCACTGCTTAACTGCACCAAAGAGCTTGGGGGGCTTCCCAAGGGACTGTCCCAGGTCCACGCGGTGGCAGGAGGAGACACAAGCCTGCTGTCCTAGGCCGCAGCTACGCAGCACAACGGCCTTGTCAGAGGCAAAGAGTCCGTGGAGCAGCCACCGGCCAGGGCTTGACCAGCGGACCCTCCCTCCACACCACTGCCCCGACCCCCCATGGGGCCCTGTGCAGAAGCAGAACCCCTGCAGACTCCTGGTGGCACTACCCCAGGATGTTGCTAGGGCTGAGCTAAATTATGGCCTAAGTGCCACTTTTACTCCTATGGCTCTTCTGTGGACTAACTTTTTGTCTCTTAAATGACAGGGGGAAGTGCTTAAACCTGTAGAGCTGTGAACACAGATGCACGCAGGAGTTGAGAGCAGAAGTGGACGGGGACCTCACTCGCCCGCAGCATGCAGATGTGGGTGGCAGGTGCAGAGCAACACAACTGCAGCAAAGGAACTGGGCACAGACACCTGCACAGTCCTGGGCAAAGGCTGTGGTCCCAGGGTCTTGCTCCTTCAAGGGCAGCCTAATCATCGTCATGGACCTCACACACACTGGGTACACTCCTGCCACTCACCCACAACACTAGACAGCTGTAACCATCATTCCTCAGCTCCCCCTTTCTTTAAGGCTGCCTGTGACCCTGACGTGCCCAGGAGAGGGTGCTGGACATCCCATGTCTGTGCATCTCTCGCTGTCTGTGAGGCTTGCTCAGGTCTGCCTTCCAGCCCCCTAATTCTCTCTCCAGCTGCAATCCACGTTCTAGAACTCTTGTTTGCTTCATTCTCAAATTTGCCTGCTCTTTATAATAACATGCTGCTCTACTCCTGGCTTCTAGAATTCCCTCTTATGTCTTGCACCAGCTCATTCATGCAGCTATTTCTCGAGGGTCCCACAGCTGGACCAGCGGCTTGTCTTTGGAGGACTTTGTCTGCAGTTCTCCTGTGTGGCTGAGGTCAAAGGCGTATCCCCCTCCACAGGGGTCTCCATTCGCCTCTGCCAACAGCCTGGGCTATCTCATCACTCAGGGGGTACGGCTCCAATTCCAGCCCACGGGGACAACCCTGGGGAGGGTTCGTTTCTTCCCTCCCGACACCCAGGACAGGCAAGAGGACCCTCTTTCCCCATGGCCAGTGGGGGGCTCTTTCTGGTCCTGAGGGCCCGCGGTGCCAGCTCTCCTCCTGAGGCTCTGCGCTCTTCAGCACCTTGGTAAGAAAGCACAAGTGTCAGGGACATGGAGCCATGCGACCAGCCAGACACCAGCCCAGCCCACCCTGTTGACAGCTTCCTGCCTCAGCCCCATCCCACTCCATTTCTGACCCCCAGTAGTTTCCTTTATTTTCTAGGAAGCTGAATGCTTCATTTAAAGGAAGATTTGTCCAATTTCTCCACCTTTCTGGGTGTTTCGTTATGGAGAGGTTTTTAGGATGTCTAGTGCTGTCTTACTATCAGAGTCACAATTCAAGTAACAGTCCCTCTTCAACATGGCAAACACCCCAAGAATCGTCAGCCAAAGAAAAGCCTCCACATCAACACAGAACCAAAACAATGGGCTGATAAAAGTAAATAAGGGGCCGGCCCGGTGGCGCACTGGGTAAGTGCGCCGCTTGGGAAGCGCAGCGGTGCTCCCACCCGAGGGTTCGGATCCCACATACAGACCGGTTCCCGCTCACTGGCTGAGCGAGGCGCGGGAGCGACCCCGAGGGTTGCGATCCCGTTGCCGGTCCCCGGTCCGGTACGGGGGCAACACTGAGGGTTGTGATCCGTTGCCGGACACGGAAAAAGACAAAAAAAAAAAAAAAAGTAAATAAGAACTCCTCTTCAAAATCAGAGAATATACATTATGACAGTCGGAATAAAAATTCACAGAATGCCCAGATGATGAAGCTGAGGCATTCTCCCAGAAAACATTAGGAAAAGAAAAAAGAAAGTAGAAAACTTGGGAAGAAAGAATGAAAAAATTAAAAATATCATTTCAGAAGATCCAACAGGTGATTAACAGGAATCCTAGGAGGAGGAGTGCAAAAGGAGAGAGATTGCTCCAGACCATGTGTGGTGGAAAGGCTCAGCCCAGGGTCCAGCAGGGTAAAGAAGAGAGCGTACAAGCTAGGAGCCACCAAGGAAGCCCAGACTATCAGAGAGATGACGAGAATTCTGTTTCAAGAAGAGACTGCAGACCCCACACAGCAAGGGGGCAAAGCCAATGCACAAGCAAGGACATCCAGCCACAGTTCCTCCATTTACTGAGGACACAAGCGTGAGAAACCCCCACTTCTTTCTGACTTGTGTCACACAATCACGAATGTGTCCGAGCTGTCAAGACACACGTGTCAGGATCCACGAGGAACTCTGTCCAACCCTGCTGCCAAGTCCCGGTGCCCTCCCGCGGGAGGAAAGCGCTGTCCCTGTCCATCCAGGGGTTTGAAGGGGAGGAAGGCCATGGTGACTACAGGCACAGCTCAGCCTATTGAATCGCCAGGAGCCCCTAGCAGAGCCACCAGCAGGTGGGAAAGGAGCGTGCTTCTAGGTGAATACACTACAAAAGGCCAAAGAGATGAGCACAAGTGAGGTTTTCTTTGAGGTGGAGAGCGGTAGGCTGACGCCTGACCCAGTCTGCAGCTTCATTTTTCCCTTTGTAACCCTGACATTTGAACCCTCCCCCATGCTGTGAGCCAGGGCCAGCCAGGAACCACCACGCGGCAACAACCTCGGATGTGGAAAAGTCCATTCCAGGATCCAGCGCTCACTCTTCTCCCTGAAGAGGAGGATTCATTTCCTTGAGAGGGCGTCTGTGCTACAACGGTACGCATGTGGGGCATCTTTCTTTCAAAAGCTGTCTACCACTCAGCCAAATGCTGTCTCTGTCATCATCATGGGGACACGTCCAGCTCAGAGCAGGCACAGCGCAGGAGCAGGAGCGTGATGTGTGCCACGATATCGGGCTCTGACTCACCCTAGCGTGCACCAGAAACTGCGAATGCAGCTCGAATCAAAGACACCCTGAACAAGCGGAGAGAGGCACTCTGTTCTCAGGTCTGGAAGCTCAATAGGGAAGGTGTCAACTCTCCCCGAACTGACCTGCAGAAGCATGCAATCCCAATCAAAATCCCAGCAGCCTTCTGTGTAGAAACTGACTAGTGATTCTAAAACTCCTACAGAAATGCAAAGGTCCCAGAGTAACCAAAATGACCGTGAAAAAGAAGACAGGTCGGAGGGCTGACATGCCCGACTTCCAGGGGTATGAGAGCGCTCCAGCAGTCAGCAGAGTGCAGCATGGGTGCACAGCCAGCCAGGTTAATGGGCAACACGGGGTCCAGCGACAGGCCCAAACATGGTGCACAGAACACAAAGGTGATTCAGTGGAGAAAGGAGAGTCTCTTCAACAAGTGGGGAACAACTGGACGTGTACCACCAAAAAACTTGGATGTGTACCTCGCACCAGAGGCTGGCCA
The DNA here is from genome assembly GCF_000696425.1 of Galeopterus variegatus. NCBI lineage: Eukaryota > Metazoa > Chordata > Mammalia > Dermoptera > Cynocephalidae > Galeopterus > Galeopterus variegatus. Next base: position 285,189 of record NW_007726725.1, read on the forward strand.
GTTAGCTCAGTTCATTAGTGTAGCCTTATAACATAAAGGTCATGGGTTCGGATCCCAGAACCCGCCAGCCGCCAAAAAAACAACAAACAAAAATATATCTCGCACCATATACCAAAATCAAGTCAAAATGAATCCAGACCTAAATGTAAAACCTAAAACTCTAAAGCCCCCAGAAAAAAAACAAAGGAAAACATCTCTGTGACCTGGAGTTAGGCAAAGAAATCCTAGGTACAAGACCAGAAGCTCAGTCCATAAAGGAACAAACAGGTGAACTGTACTTCATCAAAATTAAAAACTTCTCGTCAAAAGACACACAGAGAAGACGACAGGCCACAGACTGGAGAAAATCCCTAGAAAGCATGTATCTAATTAAGTACTTGCATCCAGAACATACATAGAACTCTCAAAACTCCGTAAGAGAACACAGCACCACACAGAAAAGTGAGCAACAGATTTCAACAGATACTTCACTAAAGCAGCTATATGGATGGCAAATAAGCGTATGAGAAGATGTGCCACATCATTAGTCACTAGGGAAATGCAAATTAAATCCACGAGTCCATACCGTTACATGCCTGCTCATGGTAAAAAGACCAAGTGTTACCAAGAATGTGGAGGAACCAGAGCTCTCCTACACTGCTGGTAGAACGCCTCTGAAAACGGTCCTGTGGTTTCTTAAAATGTTAAACACACCCTTACCCCAGGACCCACCACTCCACACCCAGGTATTCACCCAACAGAAAAGAAAGCACATAGCCTTACAAAGACTTGTACATGAGTTATTTGAAGCAGTTTTATTTGCAAAAGCCAAAACTGGAAACAGCCTCAAAGTGCACCAACAGATGAAAGGACAAACAATGTCTGATATATCTACATAGTGGGAACTGCTCGAAAATGAAAAGCTACTGATTCACACAACAACACAGACGAACCTCCAATAATTGTGCTGAGTGACAGAAGACAGAAAAAAAGTATATACTGTATGGTTCCTTTTAGATAAAAATCCACAACATGCAAACTCAGCTGTAGTGACAGGAAGACATGGTCATCTGGGAAGGATAGGAGGAAGGTCATAAAGGGTATGACGAAGCTTTGGGGATCATGGGGTGTTCACTACCCTGACTGCCACACCTGGTTTCACAGGTATGTGCGTATGTCAAAACCCAACAAATTTTCACTCTAAGTGTGCTCACTTTATTGCATGTCAATTATACCTCAGTAAAGCTCTTAAGACACACACGCAACTCTTAGAAAGCAGGAAAAAGTCACAACTCCAAAGATAATAGGAAGCACAGTTTTGATCAACATTATCTTCTTGTCACCTTCCCTCCTGATCAAGTCACTGCCCCTTTCCACAGTTAGCCAGTAGCCTCCTCCCAGGCAGCCCTGTGTCTTACGAACACTGGCAGTGGCTGAAGAGCTGCATGAACAATCCCATTCACCATCATACGCAAAAAATGGGCCACGTTCAGCAAGTTTACTCCATGCTGACCTCATGTGTGACCTAAGAACATGTGTGTGCTGCTGATAGTACCAAGTGATCGCAAACTCCACACTCCCTTTCTGATAGAGTATCTCGTTGCGTACTTCGGGCAATGACAAAACAGCCGAGCGTGAGTCATCAGAGCTCCCAGAACCTCAGAGTGAAACTGCATGTCCAAGTCTAAACACTAAGCCAGCTCTTCTGACGGAAAGGTACTCAAAAGCATCCCAGGAGGAAGTGCGGTCAGGCTGCACAGGACCAGCCCCACGAGACCCTGCCCCAGCTCCCAGGGCCCACAAAAGTTCCGGGTGCAAAGGCCGGTTCCAAGAGTGCCCTTCCACGTCCTCCAGAAGGCCAGCCTTGGCTGTGCTCATCATGCAAGGGATCAGGCAGTGGCTCTGGTCTGGGGTCCAGGGCCTGGATCTGGCCCCTGTGGCCCCAGGTGCTGAACTGCCCAGGTCTTGAGTGCCGCCCTGTGAAATGTGGGAGCTGGTCTAATGCTCCCCACTCTTTCCAGCCCCACATTCCCCCCTGGGCTTTGATTCCAGGGCTCCGCTTTATACTTTAAGGTGGTCTGCAAAGCCGTCTGCCAACTCAGTGCCCCTCCACCCCATCGCTCGGTCAAATTTCACAATCACGTAGCTGCTCACCTTATAGCAAAGTTAAACACCGACTCATGGAGAATTTTACTACTGATTCTTTCACTTATTAATTTATCTTTAATTCAACAAGGAAAAACCCTTGAAGCCTATATACAAAAGAGACATGTACAAATCCACACAACAGGAAATGGCATTTGATACATGAAAATTTGAGTGTAAAAAAATCACAAGGTTTGGGCCGGCCCGTGGCTCACTCGGGAGAGTGCGGTGCTGATAACACCAAGGCCCTGGGTTCGGATCCCATATACAGATGGCCGGTTCGCTCACTGGGTGAGCGTGGTGCTGACAACACCAAGTCAAGGGTTAAGATCCCCTTACCGGTCATCTAAAAAAAAAAAAAAAAAAAAAAAAATCACAAGGTTATGCCTTTCCCCTCTAATTGTGGAGGAACTGATGGCCACATGTGGATTCTAGTGTCCCACACACAAAACTGGAATAACTGAAGTTTGAGAAGAACCCAGTCTTCCGTCCATCGAGAGCTGAGCAGCAATGTCAGCAGTACAAGCAGGAAAAACCCAAACAGGACGCTGTAGCTGGAAGAACCCTTCCCGGCTGGCTTTCGGAATTGGCCTGTGTTTCACCTTCTCCTCGTCCCTTATCTCGCAGGATGCTGCCAGGCTTGAGACAGATGCTCTTGCCCGTGGCACACACCATCCCGTGTCCCTCGTCACCCGGGTGGCACTACACTATCTGGGGCTCTTCTCAACTCTCTGGCTGCTCCCTTTCACTCTGCAGGCTACTGTCCCCGATCACCCATCCTAGACCCTGGACGCATCTCCCTCTCTGCTCTTTCCCTGGAGAACCAACACTGTCTAAACCCCAGCCCTCGTTACCCAACCACCTACTCAGACAGCCAGCGCTGCAGAGCTCACTCCCTGACCGCCCCATCCCAGCAAGCACCCACCCTCTCCTAACTGAGCCGCACATGCCGAAATCCCAAGACTCTTTTGTGACACCTTCTAAGCCTCACCATCCACACCCCACTGTCACGTGACCTATCAATTTCAGATCCTACACAGCCTTTAAACTTGTTGTTCTATCTTCAACACAGCCACCCTCGTCCACACTATTATCTATCACCTCTCACCCGAGCTAAGACAATGGTCCCTAACCTTCCTATTACAATGAGGTGATCTCGCTGAAATCCTGCTGAAGAGCCTGCAATGGCTTCCTACAGCTCTGGGGAGAGAAGCCATCCTCCCTATCCATGGCCTCCCAGCTCCCCAGGGAAGCCCCCACCTCCGTCTTGGCAGTCTCATCCACAGCATTACAGGATACAGCCACAGACCCCCTGCCCACCACAAGGTCTGGGACAACCCCTCTTCCCTCCCATGCATCAGATCAGCCCCCTGGTTCAAGAGCACCCTCCAGGGCACCCCTGGGAGAGCACATCTCTTTAGTTCTCCCCTAAGCATTATCACAGCTACAATTTTGTAACTGCTTAATCACTGGCTAATGTCTAGTCTCCCCCTCTCAGTGTAAGCTCCGTGGGGGCAGGGACTACATCTCTCTGTTTGCATAAATGAATGGATCCCAGAAGAGTTTAGAGAACCCACAAGTGCTGTGCTCACCCCAGGCCATCCCTTCCCCACTGTCACTGTAATTCCTTATCTATCTGCATTTCTCCTCCTTCCGACCACCAAATCCTTGCTACATACTGTCTTATTTATCTCTTATCATCAGAACACAATGAAATAAACTTGGCAAATAAATAACTTCCTGCATTGGTTTGCTAAAAAAATCATTAACTTCATCTTTAAACATCGAAATCGTGTATTCAACCAACGGTGTTATTAAACAATGTTGATGTGCCAAGCGCTGGGTATACAACAGTGGGCACAAAGCAGATGTGGTGTGTGTTATTCTATCAGCACAAAAGAAAGTAACTGTAACCAAGAAACACCTTCCATGCTGGCCAGCTAGCTCAGTTGGTTAGAGGGCAGCCTTAAAGCACCAAGATCATGGGTCTGGATCCCTGTACCAGCCAGCCACCAAAAGAAAAAAAAAAACCTTCCCAGCCCCTCACTCCCTCTCCTGCTCCTAGCTGGGTGGGTTGCTTCCCCTCTGCTGGGGAGCCCCAAGGAGGCAGCCAAGGTCATGATATTAGCTTCTCCTAACCAGAGCCCCTGCCTGAGCATGTGATAACCTGCCCAGGCAGGAATCCTGTTGCCCTGACTGACACTTTCCGGGTTGTACAACCAATTGGGTGGGCTTCTGGGCCATCTGTCTGCTCACTGTCATCTCTCCACATGCAGAGCTTCGTGCGCACCCACTCCTGCTGCTGGAGGCCCCTGAGACACTGCACAGAGGCCTGACAGGCACCTGGGACAGGCACCTGCTCTGGGCTGCTGAAGATGCCAAGCGGGGTCGCTCAGAGTGACCAACATGGACAGCCCCACCCCACACAGCAGTTCCAACCTTCATTCCTGCCAGGGCTTCTGTGGGCCCGAATACGAGAGTATTTCAAAAAGCTCGTGGAAAGATTTGCAATATTTTTTTATTCTATTTTTCCAAGAAGGAAGAACAGAGTGGCCTTGGGGGTGCCAGTGGGGGTGGGGAGCAGCAGGAGCCGGCCAGGTGGAGGAAAGGCACACAACTGGCACTGAGCCACCAGGGACCAGCACAGCAGCCAGAGCCCTACCAGAGGTTTGGGGCCAGGTGAGCAAGGAGAGAACACAGACAAACCAACTAGGAAACTGAACACCTTCGCTTGTGCACATGCACTAGGCCAGTGCAGGCAGCAGATCAGGGTTTCCAGTTGCCTAAATGGGCAGATGCAGTAAACATTGTTACGTCACAGATATCACGTCACCCACAAGAGACACCACAGCTTTTCACATAAAAATCTAATACTAATTTGATTTGTTTTCATGTGTAAATAGACACATAATTTAAAACAGTCCTAAAATGTTAAAATAACTTTCCAGGCATTTAATAACAGCATGCAATGAAACTCCCCCCTGCCAAGCAGCGTCCATTTCGGCTTTTTCTCAACCCCTGCAGCCCACTATGTCCTGGTTCCACAATTCAGATCAGCCATGGATCAGGCCACAGCTAACGTCTGCAGCGGGGCACAGACGTTTTCACGGGGAAGTACCCAAATTAGTACATGGCAGAACTGTCTTTTCATTCAGAGAAGAGAATAGTATTCCAAACCACACCCCCCAGCCAGCCTGCAAACAAGATCAGCCAGGTAAGGGCAAGAAGCCAAGAAAACTGCCACAAGTGGCTGACGTCAGGCCTGGTGGGTGCAAAAGTGATTATTTTTCTGTACTGTCAAAGCTTTAAAGTACCAAAGATTTTAAAAGATATCTGAGATATTTGATCAAAAACAAAAAACAGGGCTGGCCCGGTGGCGCACTGGATAGTGCACCGCTTGGGAAGCGCGGCGGCGCTCCCGTCCGAGGGTTCGGATCCCACATACAGACCGGTTCCCGCTCACTGGCTGAGCGGGGCGCGGGAGCAACACCGAGGGTTGCGATCCCATTGCCGGTCCCCGGTCCGGTACGGGGGCAACACTGAGGGTTGCGATCCGTTGCCGGACACGGAAAAAAAGACAAAAAGACACACACACACACAAAAAAAACCAACCCTAGGACCAGGCAGAGCCCTCCCAGTCTTCACGCGGCCTCCCCACCCACACCTGGGGGACCGCCACCATGTGCACACTACCCGGGGCCCACAAGCAAATGGCCAAGACTTGATGAAACACAGGACAGTGACAGCCTGAAGTGGTATGACCCTAAAACTCCTCAGATACTGCGCCGAGGAGCTGCACCATAATGGGTACACACATACCCAGGGGGTGGGCTAGACAGTGGGGAGGAGGCTTTCTTTACACTACACACTTCCATTAGGCTGAAATTTTCCAGTGAATGTGTTTAGCATTAACAGTTTTTGAAAAAAAAATTTTGTCCAAAAACTTCACTAAGTGGCCCATGACCATAACTGGCTTATCTACTTCAACAATTGGCCAAAAACCATATCAGGTGACTCTCAAAAGCAACACAGAGGACCAAACGGCAAAGACACCCAACCTCACTAACAAGCAAAGAACAGCAAACTACAATGAGATGACAGTTTTTACCCACAGCCTAGCAAAAACCTAGTTCACTTTCTATTATTGAGCCTTGGCAGGGAACGGGCGCAGGGTGCACACTTGGGGGAAGAAGTGCCAGTGTCTTCTCTGGGGGGTCCCACATCCTCTGACGCAGCAACTGCTGCCCAGGAGCAGGGCAGACTCCCACCGTCTATGCACACGAGACACACCACCCACAGAACCGAGCCTGCATGTGTCCTGGGGAGAAAGCATGTCCCGATGCGTGAAGCACAAACACGAGCGTGAGCAAGCATCAGGAGGCTGACAGCAAGGTCACAGTCAACAGGATCTACACTTCTGATTTTACATGTGTGCACACTGTTTACATTTATTTAAATTAGCATTAAAATCATTTTGAAATTTAAAGGCAACAGTAAGAGGCAAGTGTTGACAGTGCTCACGACGGAGCTGTCAGGAGTTAGCCACCACGGCCCATGGTCCCCCCAGCCCTCTGGGGCAGTGACCTCTGCTCCTCTTCAAGCTCCCCCCAGCCACACCGCACCTCCTGCATCCCCATCACCTGCGCGCCACCCTCACAGTCTGTGCACTGACCTCTGCACACTGTTCCTACTGTCGTGTGCCATCTCCATGGCCACACATAGACTCCATCGCCTGACCCCAAGGCCCATGCTGTCCCACTGTCCATGCACCTTCTTAGCATTCCCTCCATGCAGACACCACTGAGCCCAGCTTCACTAACTCCTGTGGGTGGCCACAACCCCGGGTGCCCTGGGCAGTCCTGGAGGTTCTATTCTGCCTCATGTGTCCAGGAGTGGCTGCTAGGCCCTGCACTAAACAGACACTTGAACAAACACCAAAAACACTTTTTCGCTCCAGGATGTTCCCCTGATAACAGGGCACGACCATGTGGGCACCAAACATGGGACAGTTCTAGACCCTCACTCTGAGAGCCATGTTCTCCCCCAGGCAGGCACCGTCCCACAGAGTTCACCGAGGAGCAACCATCATTCACACGGAACATGCGGCCCGGACGCTAATCCGCCTGACCCTCGACTCCTCCACACTGGCTCTGCTCTACTCCTTAGCATTCCATCCATCCGCCTGAACATAACTTCACCTGAGCTTCCTGAAATGCCCTTGTCTCTCTGTGTACAATCGCAGCAAACAGGAAGTGACTTGCAGTTGATCTCTGGCAGGTTTTTCTTCTCAGTTTTATAGGTGAAACATTTCTGTCGAAAACATCTCAGGCACCTGGTATCTCTTCTGCCTTTGTGAAACCTTCTCCTACATCCTCAGCTCTTATCAGCCAACACTAGTTCCTAATTTTCTCACATCTCCAAAATCTCTGAAGCCCATAGGCCTGCGTGGCTCCCCCACACCACTCTTTCCAGGAGCTTGGATCCAAGACCATGGTGGCAAAACCACTCTGGGCTGGGTGTCCAACCCTCCCTCCCCTGGGACCCCCTCACGGCCCAGCTTGCAGACTCGGGCCGCACTTGGGCGGCCTTCCACCAGGTATGGGGAGTGCACAGGTCGGACCCAAGATACCACCTCTAAACTTCCTGAGCTCTTAGGACCTTCATCTGAGCATCTTTATTCTTCTGTCCAAGATTCTAAATATTCTGCACTAACAGCCTTTAATCTTGCACAACTTTAGTACATGCTTTCATTTGCAGACTCTGAATCCCATTCAAACGACACACTGGGTTTCCCTTCACCTTGACTGACAGAAGCTCGGTTGCAAACTGTGCCCACCCATCCCTGCCCCCAGCAACTCAACAGAGCTCAAGGGGGATGATTTTACTTATTTATTTTCCCTCTCCCCTGATCTTCTTATTAACTGTCTTCTTGTATTAGAGTACTTTTATCATTGACCTTAAGTTCTTACTAGAGTACATTTAAATAAACAACAGAATAAACAAGCAAATGCTCCTGCCAAAACGTCAAGAACGCAGCCAGGACGCAGGCGTGAGCAGCCCCCAGGCAGCAGGTGCCTGGAGAGCCAGCCTCTGCCAAGCAGGCTTCACATGAAGGTCACACTGAACTGAACAGCACTGGAAACAGGGCAGGAAGCTCACAATCACTGAGACACACAATGCACGGATGCTTCTGGACCAACGTTCTGGACTTTACAAGATCAATAAGCAAACAGAAAAGAACTCTCCTCTATGAGAATCACCCACACGGCATTCTACAAACTTACAGCTCCCACTGTGAATTCTTCCTGAATCTAGCAGCATTTCGGCTCATCCGGAAACTTTTCATGGTATTTAAGGCTTAACATATCTTGATGTATTTTGCTATCCAAGTTAAAGGAAAACAACCGGTAAAGCTGCCACTGGGATGGTGCTCGCAGGCCAGGCACTCAGCTAGCCATGGTGGGCAAGCAGCAGCTCCACGTCTGAGAGGGACAGGAGCCTGCCATGTGTCCTCCACCTCCAAGCCACCCGCTCCCTTGGCTGCCCTTGCTCAGCAACCTCCCTGTCCTCTGATGGCTCAGGATCATCTTCTCCAAGCTAAAATCTGCAGGGTGGTCCAGAAGGAGCAAGCATCTCTCCCCTTTCACATGTTTAACTGTTCTGTAAGGTGCCCTTTATCCAGAGAGTCTGGAGAAGGGAACTAATCTGCAAGTGTCGGAGGCAAGATAGCGGCTCAGGAGGCCCCAAACAGCACTGCCCAGCCACAGAAGGACGAGGCTTCCAAAAGCCAGGCTGGAGCCCCAGCCAGGGCCTCAGCTCTCAGCATCAGAAACCATGTCTCTAGTACTAAACGCAAAGTGTTCTGCTTGTTTCAAAAATGTTTTTAACAATGCTAGCCTATACACCACTTTAAGAAAACTTAGGTCAGCTGGCAGATGATATGCATCTGATTTACAGCAAAACCTCGGCTGTCCAGAATCGGGCTATCTGGCAACCTCACTACTGGAACGTGACCGGGAGGAAGAAAACAAAGCAAAGGGCTCTGAGCAGCCAAAGTGGCTCCGTCAGCCTCTGGCAAACAATCAGTGGACACCTGCTGCGTGCTGGGCACATGCCCTCCTCCCTCCACCACAAGCACCAGAAACACACAGACGCTGTACACCCTCCTGGAGCTTCCCATCATATCCAATCAATGCTACTGACCAATTAACACAACTGACCAATAGCCTCAGCCAATGCTAGAGGAGAGCCACTCAGTGCCCTAAGAGCTTTCCACTAGGGGGCCTTCTTGACCTCACCTGAGAGTCCAGACTAGATTCCCGAAGAAAGCAACTTGGAACTGACACAGCAAAGAACAGGATTTGGCTGTCAGGAGGGGGCAGGGAGCAGGGTGAGCAAGGCCAATGGCAAGGACACACTGAGAGGGTGGTCTGGCATGGGCAGAGGATCTGTGGGCTGACCAAGCAGAGGGAGCAGGTCGACTTGACTGAAAGATACTACAGATGATCTAAATAGAGTGACATACCATATTCATGGATAGGGAGTTTATATCATTAGATCACAGATGTCAATTCTCCCAAAATTGATCCACAGATCAATACAATTCCAATCAAAATAACCTACAGGGACTTTCATGGGCCTCAAGGAGTTGGTTCTAAAATTTATAAGCAAGACCAAAATGCCAGCCAGGAGTAGCACAGACAACTCTCGAGGAGAGAAAAAAATGGAAACTAACCCTAGCAGAAATCGAACGTCAGCACGAAGCTCTATTGTTTAAGGACAAGATGGTACTGACGAAAAGATAAGCAAACCAAGAAAAAACAACTGAGAGACCAGAAAAAGACCCTACACGGTATGGACCTGGACCGTGCAGAGGGACATGCAGACCCGGGAGGGAGGAGGAGCAGTTCAGGGACAAGCGAGTATCCAGAGGGGTAGAAGCTGGAGCTCTCCACACACCACACACAAGTCCAACGACAGGAGCACTAAAGCCTCAGAGTGGAAACAAAGACTAAAATTTCACAAGAAAATACAGAAGAATATCTCTATGACCTTGGGGTTAGAAAGAACTTCTTAAGGCTGACTCCATAACATGTTTACCATAAAAGAAAGAACAGATAAATTCAACTACATTAAAATCAAGAACTCCTATTTATCAGAAGATGTCAGAGGGAAAGCAAAAAGACCAGCCATAAACTGTAAGAAGGTACTGGCCACATGTATGACCTATAAAGGAATAGTAACCAGAATACATACAGAACTCCTATAATTCATAAGAAAGAAAATTGAAAAGAAACCTGGGCAAAAAGAGATGAACAAACACTTCACAGGAATACAGCCACAAACAGCAATAAAATGATATCTACTTCCTCAACATTAAAGGAAAAGGAAATGACAATTAAAGCAACACTGCGACAGCATCTTACACCCTACGTTTGAAGAACTGAAAAGTCTGAGGACACCATGTCCATGAAGGACACAGAGCAGCAGGTGTCTGCCAGTACACAGGTGACCCACGGCAACCAGCATCACCACAGGGTACCAACACCAGAGACGACGCAAGAATAGACCGATATCCCTCCTGACCTTACACACCAAATTCCAGCAGATCAGATGCAGCAGTGTATAAAAAGGGCAATATGTCGTGACAAAGTGTGGCTTATCCACCATTTAACACTCAGAATTGAATCAATGTAATTCACCATATTAACAGACTAAAAAAGAAAACCCTGATGAGCATCTCAACACAAGAAGAAAGGCATTTTGACAAAATTGAACATCCATTCATTACAAAAGTTCTCATCTAATTAGGAATACAGCAGGTGCTACAGATTAAATGTTTGTGTCCTCCACCAAATTTCACATGTTAGAACCTAATGCCAATGGTTTCAGGAGGTTGGTGGCCCTTTGGGAGGTGATAAGGTCATGAGGGTGGAGCCTCACGAATGAGATTAGTGCCCTTACAGAAGAGACCCCAGAGAGCTCCCCTGCCTCCTACCTTCAGCCACATGAGGACACACGAGAGGACAGCCATCTGTGAGCCAGGAAGCAGCCCTCACCAGACACCAAATTTGCTGGCACATTAATCTTGAACTTCTCAGCCTTCAGGACCGTGAGAAATAAATTTCTGTTTATTAGCCACCCAGTCTATGGTATTTTTGTTACAGCAGCCCAAACAGACTAAGAAAGGAATTCCTCAAGGTAATAAAGGGCCCCTCTGAAAAACCTATAGCTAACACCACATATTTAACGGGAAGAGACTGAATACTTCCCCTGAGATCAGAAACACAGGGAAAATGCCCTTTCTGAGCCGGCCAGTTAGCTCAGCTGGCCAGAGTTAGTGTTGTAACACCAAGGTCAAGGGTTTGGATCCTCTTATTGGCCAGCCCCTCTAACAAAGGGGAGGGGAGGGGAGGGACCCCTTCTCATCACTTCTACTCAGTGTTGTCATGGAGGTTCTAGCCAGTGCACTAATAAGGCAAGAACAAGAAAGAGAAGGTACATGGATCGAAAAGGAAGAAGTAAAAACCTTTCTTAATTGCAGACAATATAATCATCTTTGAAGAAAATCCTAAGAAAACTAAAAAAGAAAGCTACAAGAACTTCTGCAGTCATGCACCACATAAATGCTGTTCTGGTTACGATGAACCACGTATACAAAGGTGGTGCCGTAGGACTGTAATGGAGATGAAAAATCCCTGTCACCTAGTGACTTGGTGGCCTTCATAACATTATAACATCGTAGCACAACACATTACCCACTTGTTTGTGATGATGCTGGTGTAAACAAACCCACCATACTGCCAGCCACCAGTCACATACAAGTATAGCACATACAATTATATACAGTATATAATTCTTGATCATGATAATAAATGTTACTGATTTATGCAGTTACTATACTTTTTATCATTATTTTATAGAATGTATTCATTCTACCTATTAAAAAAAAAAGTTAACTGTAAAACAGCCTCAGGCATTTCCTTCAGCAGGTATTCCAGAAGATGTTTTTATCATAGGAGACAACAGCTCCATGTGTGTTACTGCCCTGAAGACCTTCAAGTGGGACAAGATGCGGAGATGGAGGACAGTGATGTTGATGATTCTAACCAGGCTAATGTATGTGTTTTTGTCTTAGTTTTTAGCAAAAAAGTTTAAAAAGTAAAAAAGTAAAATAAATTTTAAACAGAAAAAAAGCTTATAGAATAAGGATATAAAGAAAAAATATATTTTTGTACAGCTGTACAACGTGTTTGTGTGTTAAGTGTTACTAGAAAATAGTCAAAAAGTTAGGGCCGGCCCGTGGCTCACTTGGGGGAGTATGGTGCTAACAACACCACATCAAGGGTTAAGATCCCCTTACCGGTCATCTTTTTTTAAAAAAGAAAGTAGTCAAAAAGTTTTTAAAAAATTAAGCTTATACAGTAAAAAAGTTACAGTAAGCTAAGGTTAATTTATTATTGAAAAAAGAAAAATATCTGTTTCTAAGTTTAGCGTAGCCTGAGTGCACAGTGTCTATAAAGTCTGCAGTGGTGCACACTAGTGCCCCAGCCCTCACACTCACTCACTCCCTGACTCACCCACAGCAACTTCCAATCCTGACGGCTGCATTCACAGTAGGTGCCTGTATCGGATGTACCATTTTTATCTTTTATATCTTATTTTTACTGTATCTTTTCTATGTTTAGATATGTTCAGATACACAAATACTTAACGCGGCATTCCAGTTGCCTACGGTATTCAGCACAGTGACATGCCATACAGGTGTGTAGCCTAGGAGCAGGGGGCTATTCCACATAGCCTAGGTGTGTAAGTGTACTCACTGATGTTCTTGTAACCAATAACAATATCGCCTAAGGACACACTTCTCAGAGCATATCCCCGACTTTAAGCAATGCACAACTGTGTATGAGTTAATAAGCAAGGTCACAGGATAGAAGGTCAGTATTTTTCAAAGTGACTGTATTTGTAAACACTTGCAACAGAAGACTGGAAATTGAAATTTTTTAAAGTCCCATGTACACAGCATAAACTATGAATACTTAAGGGCAAATTTAACAAAATATGTTAAGGACATAAACACTGAGAGAAGTTTTGAAAGACCTAAATAAAAGAAGAGGTGTGCCAAGTTCATAGATCAGAAGACTCATTACTGTTAAGACATCAAATATCATAAAATTGATCTATAGATTCAATACAATCCCAAGCAAAATATCAGAATACTTTTTTGTAGAAACTGACAAGCTGGTTCTAGAAGTTACGTAAATGCAAAGGACAGAATAGCCCCTAACTTTTCTGAAGAAGAACAGTTTGAGGACATGTGCCACCTGAGTTCAAGACAAACTATTAAGGGCCGGCCCGTGGCTCACTCGGGAGAGTGCGGTGCTGATAACACCAAGGCCACAGGTTCAGATCCCTATATAGGGATGGCCGGTTCGCTCACTGGCTGAGTGTGGTGCTGACAACACCAAGTCAAGGGTTAAGATCCCCTTACTGGTCATCTTTAAAAAAAAAAAAAAGACAAACTATTAAGGAGCCACACAAACCAAGTAGTGCTGAGTTACATAAGGGCAGACAGACACGGATGGGACAGAATGCAGTCCAGAAATAAGACCTTAAATACATGGTCCACTGATTTTCAGGAAAGGTGGCAGTATTATGCTACAGAGACAGGGAAGTCTTTTCAACACATGCGGATGAAACAATTGGGTTTCCTATGAAAAAAATAAATCTCAGTTCCCTACCTTACAACTATCCCAAAATTAACTAGACTTGGATTGAGTGAGAGCTAAAACCATAAAAATGCTAGAAGAAAACACAGAACAAAATCCTTGGGCCTTCAGCTAGGCAAAAACCTCCTTGATAAGACATAACATGAAATCTGAAAGAGACTGATAAACTGGACTTCATTAAAATTGAAAACTCGGGCCGGCCCGGTAGCGCACTCTGTAGAGTGCGGCGCTCCCGCCGAGGGTTCGGATCCCATATAGAGACCGGTCCGCTCACTGGTTGAGCGCGGTGCGGGCGCAACACCAAGGATTGAGATCCCGTTACCGGTCACGAAAAAAGATAAAAAAAAAAAAAAAAAAAATTGAAAACTCACTTTGAAATACATGTTAGGTAAATGGAAAGGCAAACACAGACTAAAAAAACATTTATAAAATAATTTTATCTGATAAAGGATTTCCATCTGGAATATTTCAAAAACTCATACCAAATCAATAACAACAAAACATACAACCTAATTTTAAAAACACAGCAAAAGATTTGAATAGGCACTTCACAAAAGAAGACAGGAAAATGGCAAATAAGCACATGAAAAGAGGCTCAACATCATTAATCACGAGGGAAATGCAAATTAAAAGCACAATGTGAGAGCATTACACATCCATTAAAATGATTAAAACAAAAAAGACTGCCATACCAACTTTCAGCAAGGATGCTCAAAAAGACTGCCATGCCAACTTTCAGCAAGAATGCGAAATGACGACTACATACTGCTGGTGGGGATGCAAGACAGTACAGCCACTTTTAGAAAACAGAATGGCAGTTTCTTAAAAAATTAAATACTCAGTTTCCATATCCAGCAATCCCACTTCAGGTATCTACCCAAGAGAAAGGAAAACTTATGTCCATACAAAGATTCACAGAGGATGTTCATAGAAGCATTGCTCATAATAGTCAAAAGCTGGAAGCAACCCAAATGTCCATTAACTGGTAAACAGATAAATTAACTATGGTCCAGCCACACAACAGAATAGTACTCAACAATAAAAAAGGTCCAGCTCCTGATACATGCAAGAACTTGGATGAAACTGAAAAGTACTATCCCAGACAAATATGAAAGACTACTACTGTATAATATCATTTATGTAAAGTTCTAGAAATGGCAAAATCATAGTGACAGAAGCAGCTCCATGAGTGCCGGGGGTTCGGGAGGGGCTAACTACCACCGGGCATGGGGAGAGTTTTTGGAGGCTACAGAACAATTTGGTGTCTTGATTGTGGTGATGGTGGTAAACATATGACTGTTTCATTAAAACTCAGAACTCTACACTAAAAAAGGTGCATTCTGCTGCATATAAACTATGCCTCAATAAGCAGGGCTTTAAAATATAAATATGAGATACCACTACGCAGCCACTAGAATGGTTAAAATTAAAAGGCCTGACCACAGCAAGCATTGGTAGGAATGTGGAGCAGGAGGAACTCTCATGAACTGCAGGACGAAGAATAAATAATTAGCACAACTACTTAGGACAGCAGCTTTGCAGCTTCTGATGAGATCAAACATACACTTTCCACGTGACTCAGCGATTCCACTCCTTAATATTTACCCAGGAGAAAAGAGTGTCCACACCAATCTTCACAGAAGCTCTGTTCATAAAAGCCAAAACCTGGAAACAACCCAAATGCCCATCAACTGGCAAATGGATAAATAGGGCATGTCTAGACATGAAAAGCTATTCAGCATAAAAAAGTGGCAAACTACTCACACATGTTATCCATGTGATAACATGGAGAATCTCGAACAAAACATGAAGAAAGCCAGACACCAGAGCACATGCTGCAGGGCTCTATTTACATTAAATTTCGGAACAGCAAATCAACACTAATAGTGACTGTGAGCACAGAGAATGCCTGTTGGGGTGGGGGGCGGGGGGTGGACTGGCAGCCCAGGGATGTGAGAAGACTCTTTGGGGCTGAATGAAATGTTCTGTGTCTTGACTGTGTTGGTGGTTAGACAGGTGTACACATTTCTCAAAACTGTTTGCTTAAAATGGGTACATTTTTTGTATGTAAATTATGCACCCGCAAAAAAAATTTGTATGCATGCTAACCTACATTTCAAGGAGAGCCCCCTCAAACCATCAGCCACCGTGTACTTGCTTCTCACATAACTCCAGGAAGGTATTTCATATAGCTCCAAGCCCACAGCAGGCTGGACAGGAGGATAGAGAGACAGGGCCCAAGCCTCTGCCTCCCCCAATGAAAGGACCACCCGCCTGGCCTTGCCTGAAAGAACAACCCTCACCCAATCTCCAGCCCAATATTCACAGGCATAGCTAACTTATGTTTATCATATGCTTTTAACCATGACAGAGAAAAATGTAATGTATTTTTGAACTATTTCCTTCCAAAATCATTTTTTAGTGCTTCAATTAAGCAGAAGGGAGTTACCATTCAAATAATTTCTTCTCTGAGAGTATTAGATATAAAATTTTAAATTTTTCAATTAAAATAAAATGCCACCAAGCTGGACAACTAGCTCAGTTGGTTAGAGTGCAGTGTTATAACACCCAGGTCAAGGGTTCAGGTCCTCATATTGGCCAGCTGTCAAAATACATATATATACATGTATATACATATACATGTGTATATACATACATATATACTCATATTGGCCAGCTGTCAAAATACATATATATACATGTATATACATATACATGTGTATATATATATACACATGTATATACATACATATATATATACATGTATATATACATACGTACATATATGTGTATACATATATATATGTATATATATATGCGCCACCAGATGATGATCTCCAGGTTATACTGTTACGGAAAAAAAAAAAAAATCAAGGTACAAGTGAGTGTATATGCTACCCTTAGTATAAGAAGAGAAAAAGAACGTGTGTGTGTCTGCATTTGCTTATTTTCACAAAAGGAAACACTGGAGGATGGCCTAGAAATTAATAAAAATGAAAAAAGATCTCTAGAAGAGGGGGAAGAGATAGAGAGACTAGAGATGAAAGTGCTTCTAAAAAATTCAGCTTTTGAAAGAAAGAAAAATAATAATAATAAATTGAACTCAAAGAGCAGAACTATGGTTACTAGAGGTGGGGGAGGGGGTAGTGAGAGGTTGGTGAATGGACACATCACAGCTAGACAGGAAAAATAAGTTCTATGGGTATACAGTCAAGCTAGGCAACTATAATTAACAGAAATGTACTGAATGTTATCAAATGGCTAGAACAGGAAACTGAATGTCCTCATCACAAAGAAATGATTAAGTTCTGTAATGACGTATACACTAATTAATTACCCTAATGTGATCACACATTGTATAAAAGTATTGATATTCAACTGTGTATCCCACAAATATGGACAATCAATATATTTCAATAAAATAAAATAAAAAATAAATAATTCAGCTTTTGAATCATATTAATGTTTCACACACTCAAAATATAAAATTAAAACAAAAAACAGAAACTAGGGCTGAGCCTGTGGCGCACTCGGGAGAGTGCGGCACTGGGAGCGCAGAAGCGCTCCCGCCGCGGGTTCGGATCCTATATAGGGATGACCGGTGCACTCACAGCGCTCACTGGCTGAGCGCGGTGCTGCCGGTCTCAAAAAGGACAAAAAAAAAAAAAAAAAAACCCAAAAAAAAAAAATTAAAAAGGAAAAAAAAAAAAAAAAAAAAAAAAAACCCAGAAACTAAAAATTGAAAACAAACCAGAACAAATAAAACTAAATAGTCTATCAAACTGGTAACATAGCCCCAAAGAAAAAAGTCATTTCTGTGGAGTTCTGAACACAGTGCTCTGACCGAACACCCTCACAGGTCAGATTCG
Source organism: Galeopterus variegatus (assembly GCF_000696425.1). Lineage (NCBI taxonomy): Eukaryota > Metazoa > Chordata > Mammalia > Dermoptera > Cynocephalidae > Galeopterus > Galeopterus variegatus. The sequence goes on from NW_007726725.1 coordinate 302,914, forward strand.
AAAGACAATGGCAAAGAAGCCTCAGCCTCTGCTCTCGCTTTATCCTTACAATTTAAATCTGTTTCTAAGAATACGGCAGGATAAGCCAAGTAAGTAAATGTTTATGTTATTAGGATCCAAGATTTTCTGTGCAAGGAAAGAGACAAATATAATTTCAAAGAGTTTATGGGGGAAGCCTGCTGTGTTAAAAACATGAGTGGGAAATATCCACACACACCCACACACATCTGCAGGACAGGACCCGACGCTCCCTAACAGAACCCAGACACAGTGACATCTCATGGGGACCCTGGCCCCAGTCTATGTTCCTGTATAAATACCTTTCCAAGGTTCCCTGGGGAAAATTCTGATTACAGGCAGAGGACAGGAGCACAGGTGGCACATGGCAGGAGCCTGTGAAGGCTCGAGCGCCACCGTCCTGTGCCCGAGGTCAAGCTCAGAGCCACGGGCGCACAGCAGTACTTGGAGTTGTGAACGCACAAGCATGTGAGTCCACGGACAGCACAAGAAAAGAGGCCCCCTTGAGGGATGCACAAAAACCAATCCCAGACAAATTAAAGACCACAAGGAAAAGAAAACTCAGAACATCTAGATGAAAGTATAGGAAGATATTAAGTAATCTCAGGTAGGGGACAAGGTCTAACCACACAGGCAGGAAATCACTTTCTTTTCAGAATGGCAACTTGAGTGTCACTATGAATGGGGCCCACTTTACTAATGGGGGGCTCTGGGGTCCAGTGTTTGTAAACCCAAAGCCGACCAGGTTCTAGGCGCTCCAGCGCCCCTCCACCAGCCTGGGCTGCCGCCCGTTTAGTGCCATTCTTCTGGAAATGTTCTGTTTCTCTGGGAGATTCCCAGCAAGGTCTGAGCAAGCAGGCACTGAGGGCGTGGGCTTCTTTTACGGTTGATAAATATTCATCAGATCCTTCCAGCTGGAGTGAGATGCTCGCACCTGCCTGCATAGGGTCACACAGGAAAAGTCCCACTGTCTGCTTTACTTTCTTCCCTCTAAAGCAAGAGCCCCACACGTGCAAAGGATGCTGTGAAGAACAGGTTAATACACAAGTAAGACGAAGACCCTCACCACAAGCAGAACAGGACAGTTTTCCTGGTGGGCTTTTAGTCAGAAGATCACACTCGGGGAGAGCTCTAGGGGCACCGCCTCATTGTAAATGACATAAATGAGGGTGGTAAATCTGATAAAAGGGACACCTGCCCAAGATGCTAAACGCCCTTTCCCCTCCACTGTCATGCAGCCTTTGGCCAGCAGACCCCAAGGGAACTCAATCTGCTTTGGAACAAATAAGGCGTTGCCATACAAATGAAGCTTTGCCATAAGAAGTCACCCTGGTTTCCATGGTAAGAACACGACAGAACATAATCGTATGCTACCAAATTTCAATCATACAAAAAATGACACAATCATGGGAGCCAGTGATCTATTTTTATAAACACTAGCACCCGGAATTCCTCACCAGGATGTTCAATCACAGGGGCTGCCTAATTAACAAGCACCTGACCCACAGATGATCCTGTTCCTGGGGAGCCCCCGAGTCAAGGACTGCCCCCAAACCCACTCCTCCTCCTGGCAAGCCATGCCTCCCACCAGGCACCCTCTCCTCAGTTCCCTCAGTGGGCCACCCTCCCCTCACCACCAACAGCCCAAGTGTCGGGCCCCCTAACCCACTCAGCCCCCCACTAGAAGCCCCCACCTGGAAGCATCACTGTGTGTGGTAGAAAGGGAGTGTCAAAATCACCCCGAAAATCCCCTAATGCCTCCAGGAGGCTCAGCACTAAGCAGCAGTCCCTGCAGCAACACACCCACCTGGCACCTTCCAGGCTGGAGCACACTGGCACTTGGTCACTTGAGTCCCAGATGAGAGGGGTTTGCCTTTCGGGACTCTGTTATACCAGAAATGCACAAGAGGCATGGAGACAACTGAGCCCTACATAGAGCTCTCGTGGACACACCTAGGAGGGGCTCTAGGGGCTGCCCACGTGTGGCTGTGAGGGCTGAGATTAGGGAGGGGGCTCAGGGGACTTGCCCTGGTGGTCAGTGGTGAAACATGGACCTGTGCAGCCTGGGTCTCTCGGAGCCCCCGAGACTGGCCCAATTGTGGTACCACCACCTGCAGCACCTGAACTGCACTCTGCCTTCCTCTGGCTCCCGCTGGCGGGCCCCAGAGGGGCTCACACAGCTCGTCCCTTCCCTCCTGCATCCCCAGTGCTCCCCGCCCCCACCCATTCTCCAGCAGAAGCTTCATCCACTCCCACACACCATGCTTGTCCACCTCATTTTCCAGAGTCCCAATTTGGGAGCCACACCTGTCAAGCACAGCTATCCCCCCTATAACCCAGTCTATTTCAGGTGTGGGGTGCCAAGCCCCCAGCTCTGAACTGTGGCATCTCTGACCTCCCCTCACCTGCCTTACCTGCCACATCTGCTGCCAGACACAGCAGGGCCCACACCCACCCTCCAACATCTGCCCCCTGTCCCCACAACTGGTCTAGAGGGTGGCCCTGGCCTGAGCACCTCCGAGAGTCCCAGTGACCTGGCTGGGAAGTGGATCTAAAACATCTGCCCTGCAGGGCATGGTGAGCATGGGCAGGACACTGGCACTGATGTCGGCACCAAGGGGGCACAGAGCCCACAGGCCCTCCTCCATGTCCTCTGCCCAGTGATGACCAATCCATTTCTGATCTCTTCTCTGTGTCATCAGAACCAGCATCTAAAATACAAACCAGGCCATCTCATTCTTCTGCTCCACAACTTTCCATGATTCCTACTGCCCGCAGAGTAAGCCCAAACTTCCCTGCACGGCTTTTGGGTCTAGCCTGGCACCTGCCCCACATCTAAATCTGCCTAAACCACATCCCACTCTCTTGCGGCTACAAGAGAATTTACTGTTCCCTGAACATGCTACTCTTGGTCTCCTGTGGTCCTCACCTCTACGCTTGCCCAAATTTCACCCATAGGTCAGCCGCCAGTCACACACCCTCTAGTGCACCTACAACAAACGGCTCATGATCACTGTTGCTCTAGAGCACGGTGGTGAAATAGCAGAGTTCTAGAGACCAGCCCCACCACAAACCAGCTTTGTGACCTTGGGCAGGTCAATGATATGCTGGCCTCAGTTTCCTCATCCATGAGACAAGCTTAATAATTCCATTGTGCAAAGATTAAGTATGGTACCAGAGATGAAAATACTCAACAGCACTTGGAATAGAGTGACTACTTAATAACTATCTGCTGAGCCAAAGGTGGAAGGGACCCGGTACAGGAGGCTGGTAACAACAGGCCTGAGACAGGAACTCAATCCTCTTCATGCCCCAGTGTTCATGGAGTGTCCACTGGCCACGCACTTGAGCAATAATTGTTTACTGAGAACAGCTGATAAACTGCTTTTTCTATAATCCTATGTGAAGATTAGGCTATACACCCTAAGAAAAGATAACACATAGGCGGCCTCTAAAGGAAGCTGCAGACTTGCTCATTTTGGGGGCAGCACACAGCAGCGATCAAGGCAAACCTACAGGAGAAGGGGCATGTCCTGTGGGCTGCCCCTGGTCCTTGCCCTCCTTCCTCTGTCCCTGGTTGCTTTCTCCCATGTCCCCTCCCCCTTCTGTGCCCTGTCTCCCCAGCCCTAACATGTGTCATGCCTCTCACTGCTCTCCTCTTCTTGCCCATCTACACCTGGCCATAGCAGGAGTCTCCTCTTGGACCCAGCCTGCCCGCTTGCCCCATCCATCTAGGAGGCAGCTCTCTGATGACTCATTCTTCCCCAAACACCATGATACCTGCCTGTGCTAGTACTTGGGGATTCCAGATAGGTGCCCCTCAACCTCCCTAAGGACAGCCCTCCGGGAAGCTGGCAGCATGATCTCCTCTCTCCCCCATGCCAACCCCAGCTAAAACAAGAGTAAAAGAACTGACGGCTGGCTAGTTAGTTCAGTTAGAGAGAGTGTGGCGCTGATGGCACCAAGGCCCGGGCTTCGATCCCTGCATCAGCCAGCCACCAAAAAAAAAAAAAAAAACCATGAGTGAAGGAACTGATCAAAGCCCAGCAGTAGGAGAGACTAGGGAGGACAAGAGCTTTCATCAGATGTGTGACAGATGTAAGCAAGCTCCACCAGGCAGTGCAGCAGGGCTGGCCTGAGACAGCTGCACAGGAGCCCCTAAGACAAGAGTTTGGCCATCCCTGCTAAGGCCGACCACTCACCACAACACATCAACTGCACTCCCATGCATGCACAGCAAGACACCCCTGCAAGGGTTCTCGGGGCACTTTTCACAGTAGCAGAGACCACAAATAACCCAAATGCCTAATGACAAAAGAAACTGTGGTGTCTTCACAAAACGAAACATCTCCCAGCAATGGGGAAGAACCCAGCAACAGGGATACAATCACAAGTGGCAAGAGTCCCCCAACGTCATCCACAGCGGAGTACTCTTCTCTCAACACTGCAGCTAACAGAAAACATGTCTGGAAACATGGGAAGCAGCAGTGAGTGAGCAGGTACGCCAAGAAGTCTGTGGGCAGGAGGTGAGGAGTGGGGACAGGGGCACAGTGGGGGGCTGCAGGGGCAGGAGGGGCACAGGGTGGGGGGCAAGTGGTCAGGGGATGCCTGCCACAATCTGGGGGTGGGGTGCAGGAGGTTGTGGACACGTCACCTGGGGTGCTGGCGGGCCCTCGCTCTTCTACGGGGTGGTGGTTGACAGGTGCTTATTAAATTGTTAAAATAACTACATAAATACACGCAAGTCAGGCAGGGACCAAAGACTGTGACTAATTCAATCCCAATCATCTGAGATACAAAAACACACATCCCATACTCCTCCACAGCTTCCATCCTAATTAACAGCCCTCCAGAATCCCAGCCTACCTGCCCTGTGGAGGGACCACGCGTCTCCCTGACACGCCCCAGGCATCCCAGCCACACCCAGTCCACCCTGACGCTGTATGTGCAGTGAACAGGTGATCCACACACTCGACCCGCCACCCCCCAGCTCCGCATCCAGCACTTGACCCCACCACTCCACATCCCACACACGACTCCCCCTCCATGTCCCACACATGACGCCCCACTCTGCATCACACACACAATACCCCCACTCCACGTCCTACACATAAGCCCTCCCCCTGCATCCCGCACACAAGCCCCCACACTGCTCCACATCCCATACTCCACATCCCGCACACAAGCTTGCTACACCTAAGCTGTTCGTCCACAGTCATGTCTTGGAAGAAGCAGAACTCTCCTCCTGCCTTGCTGTGGCTTTTCCAACGGGGGGGGCAAGCTGTGAAACAGGAAGCGTCTTCTCGATTGCCTGGGGCCAAAGGCAGGTGGGGATCCCACACACCTCAGGACTCTGGAAGCAGCCAGGTCAGGGAGCAGGTTGGTGGGGCCCTGCAAAGTTTCCCACAGATGGAAGAGGGTAGCCCCACCATCAGTTGTAGAACCAGGACCTCAGGTGGCACCCGGTCAGTGCTATCTGTCCTAACTTCTTGGGCCCAGAGCCCTTTGTGAAAGCCAAGGTCAGCCACACGTGCCAGCCCAGTCCTAAAGCCAGTGTGAGCCCCACAAGGCCACCAGGACCGTGTCTGAAGTCTTGTATGTGATGAGCCCCAGGTCAGGGCTCCCTGCCCGGCTACCCATCTTTACCACATCTCCCCAGGGCCTTCAAGCAAACATCTAAGCTAAATTTCTAACTGCCAAATACATACCTAGGTGGCACAAAAATGACTCTATCTAATCAGTCAAAAGCAGCAGGAAAAACTCTGGAGTGTCCAGAACTGAATGTAACAGACAGAGTGCCTATTCTGAGAAACTGCACTGGGGAAGGGAGTGGCTGGCGATGTTCTGTGCTGAGAAGTCACCTAACGTAAGCCCACCTCCACTTCTCACCCACTCATCAGTGATCCCCCAACTCAACTCCATCAGGCAGTATTTCTCACTCCTCTGTCAACCAGGAGCCCAGTGCAAGGTCTAGTGAGAAGCTAGTGCTGAATTCATTTTTGTTGACTGACTGACTGACCAAACTCACCAGACTGTCCACCCCGGCTGCTAGGCCATGTGCTGGCGCCTGCTGGCCGTGCACCAAAATCCCTCCTTCCTGGGCACAGCTGAAATACCCAGCACTCTCTGCAGTTAGATGGAGCCAATTACCATGTCCTCTCGGCTGGAACTACAGAAAGTGACCTGTCTCACTTCTGGTCAGGGGCTTTAAGCCCAAGGGATGCCTCTTGACCACTGGCTGCCCTTCCTGCCAGCAGAACCAACAGCGACAGCCTCATCAGACTGACAAGACAGCCCCAAGAGACAGCAGAGAGCCACAGGAGGAGGAGCCCAAGCACTGAAGGGGCCCGCAGAACAGAGTCCACAGAACAGAGCCCACAGGACACGCCTGCGACTGTGAAGGCCGAGGCGGCAAGCACCGTCTCTGCCGAGCAAGCATGCCCAGCAACCAGCAGAAGTGTCCACACGCGCCTGCCCCAGCCTGAGTCTATCACAAATGCTACACTGTGCTGCCTCTCGGCAACTCAGCCCCGCACCCTGCAGGCTCAAGATTGCTCGTTCTGTGCGTTTTCTCTTTAAAATCCTGGTCCTTGGTCTAAGCACATAAGTTTGCTCCAAACTGAACCATTTGCAGTCTGTTTTTGATATGAACATCACGACAAGAAGAAGTGCGGCCGAGCCCATGGTGCCCGCTGCGGGTTCGGATCCTATATAGGGATGACCGGTGCGCTCACAGCGCTCACTGGCTGAGCATGGTGCGGCCAGTCTCAAAAAGGACAAAAAAAAAAAAAAAAAAAAAAAAAAGG
>NW_007726725.1:309747-313784 GCF_000696425.1 Galeopterus variegatus
AAAAAGGAAAAAAAAAAAAAAAAAAAAAAAGAAGTGACGGGCGCCCTGAAGTTCCTGCCCTGTTAAGTGGCAGCTGGGTCTCTGAAAAGCCACTGACCTCTGCAAGCCTCAGTATCTTCATGGAGAGAGATTCTCTGTATGGGACTTTCTAGCTCTAGAGACCTATAGACTCATACAGCTATGCCCAGCAGCGCACGGCAGGAAGGCTAGGACTGCAGGCACCATAGAGAGCACTGCCTGAGATCACCACCTGAAGCATCACGCTGGAGTATCAACATTCATTCTAAGCCAGAGAGACCAGGAGAGATCGGCTACCTTGATGACACCTCTCCTGCACTGCAGAAGGCTCCTGAACTGCGGCTACACCACGTCTTTCTTCCCAAAGAGCGGGCAGCTCTTCATGCAGGGCTGCCCCTTCCTGCCAACCCTGCGACTTCCTCCTGCCAGGCTCCTGCATTCATACCGCCACCTCCAAGAGACACTAACCACCCTCACCCCATCCCACCCCAGCACGGGCCCAGCCTCACACACCTCTTCCAAACGCCTGCTCCTCCCGTTTTCACAACATGTCCCTCTCTAGCCGCTCCCTCCAGGTGCAACCACAGAGCCAGCCCAGGAGGCAGCCTTCCCAGGCTAGCCAGGTGCCCCATGGGGGTCTCATCCATCCCACGACCAGAAAGGCCAGCAAAGTGATGACTCTCAATGCTGGCCTCTGCTGACCTCTCCCCTGAGCTCCTGCCTTGTACTCACCTACCCCCGGTGCTCCCTCTCAGGAGTGACATTTCAAACCCAGCATTGCCCCCTCCCCCCAGCCTGCCCACCCCATCCGGGGCATCCGAGATGCACCCTACAAGGCCTCTTATCCACGGAGCAAGTCCTGTGAGTATATCCACGCCAGGCCCTGCCACCTCCCCTGCCCTGGACACCTGCTGCTGTCACCTAGCCAATCTCTGCCAATTGCCTGGCGCCTGCCATATCACCACCCTTGCATTATACCGTTCACACATGCTAAAGTGACCTCAAAACACAATTCTGACTCCACTGCCACTCTGCTCAAAACCATCAGTGGCTTCCCAGCACACATGGGATGAAGTCAGACTCACTGCACCCCGCGATACAGTGGCTCCCGTGACCTGCCAGTACCCACCTCACTCCATGCCAGCCAGGCCCTTCCTTCTGATCTGCCCCGAGGGCCCGTGCACCTGCTCTGTCCTCAGCCTGGGCCCTCTTCTCCCTCTCTCAGGCTTCCATGGAAAGGCCTTCCCTAACTGCCCTGCCCAGCAGTCCCCTCTCAGCCATGGATACTAAGCGCAATCAGAAACACCTGCTGATCTGTTTCCCTGTAATTGCTTGGACCCCACAACGGACACACCATGGGAGGAAGGGTTCTGTCAGCTTGGGACCCCCAACAGCAGTGTCAGCCCTTAGAAGGCAGTGACACAGATAAACCAGTCACAATCAGCGGAGAATAAGCGGCCACATCCACATGAACAAGTCTCATCTCATTTAGTCAAAGAAATGCAACTTTAAAACCACATGTAGGGCCGGCCCGGTGGCGCACTGCTACAGTGCGCAGCTTGCGAGTGCGGCGGCGCTCCCGCCGAGGGTTCGGATCCCACATACAGACCGGCCACTCACTGGCTGAGCGAGGTGCGGGAGCAACACCGAGGGTTGCGATCCCATTGCCGGTCCCAGTCCGGTACGGGCGCGACACTGAGGGTTGCGATCCATTGCCGGTCACGAAAAAAGACAAAAAGGGAAAAAAAAAAAAAAACCACATGTAACTTTCCTCCTTTAGAAGGCTATCAATTTCTAAAAAGTCCTACTTTGGCAATGGTTTTAAAACTGTAAACTGGCCCAGACCTCTGGAAGGCAACATATACCAAAGCCTCAAGGAAGCTCAGCCTGTCGGACACACAGAGATATGAGTGAAGATGCTACATAGGGCGGTCATCTGCAACACACAGGTAGACATCAGCACAGCACCTTGGTGCAGGGGCCCACCAGAGAACCCCGAGGGGCAAGGGAACCGCACACAAAACACGGGTCAGAATAAGGTGAGTCACAGACGCAGCAGGATCACAGGATGACCCTGATTCCACACAAACCAGAAATACATCTGCATCAATCACAGGCTGAAATGATACAGCCCAAGATGTCAACCATCTGGGCAAGGTGACGTCACGAGTGGCTTCAGTTTCCTCACAGTTTCTTTACTTTCCCAACTTCTTACATTGAATACAAACTAACATTATCATTAGAAAAACAGACTAGAGGGCCAGCCCGGTGGCGCACTGGAGAGTGCGCCAAGCCTCTCCCGCCGAGGGTTCGGATCCCATGTGGAGACCGGTTCCCGCTCACTGGCTGAGCGCGGTGCGGGCGCGACACCGAGGGTTGCAATCCCGTTGCCGGTCCCTGGTACAGGTGCGACACCGAGGGTCGTGATCCCATTACTGGTCAGTAAAAAAGAGACAAAAAGGAAAAAAAGAAAAACAGACTAGAGAAGCTGTCATCCCAAGTGACTACTACAGTTACATCAAATTAATCAAGAACGCTTTCCTTCTTCACTCTTCAAATGACTGTCTCAACACCTGATATACAATATTCGGTAGCACTTTTACAAAGCTCAGACTAGAGGAGTGGCAGGCTTGTCTCCCTAGTGCTGTGCTTGCTAAGCCGGCTGCATGACATGTGTGGATTATACAAAAAACCACAAAGACAAAACTCTTCTACAAAAGAAGCAGAAGAGGGCCGAGCCCGTGGCGCACTCGGGAGAGTGCGGTGCTGGGAGCACAGCAGCGCTCCCGCCACGGGTTCAGATCCTATGTAGGGATGACCTGTGCGCTCACAGCGCTCACTGTTTGAGCGCAGTGCAGCCGGTCTCAAAAAAGGACAAAAAAAAAAAAAAAGAAGAAGAAGCAAAAGACATCAAAATTTTCATAGGTGGTTGTCCCATGTACATTAGCACAAAGTGAGAGAATGAGAAAGGCTGTCTCTCCTCTCACCCCACCATGAAACACAGCCACCCATAAGGTGCAGCCACCCCACCACCCACCAGCCCCTCCTCCCCCTGAAGCACTTTCAGGCACACCAACTGGCCCCCACCCCGACATTGAGAGGGGGGCTCAGCTCTCCTGGCTCCTAGTGTCCAGCTCTGTCCACTCAGTGTCCACACACACCTCTGACCCCCCAAAACAAGCCCTTTGGGAGCTACAGAACCTTTTACTGCTGGGCCCTCCTTCCAAACCCTGATGTCCAATTTGATGGTCACCCAGAACTGTTTGAGGAGTTTCCTAAACTCTGGAGTTGGAACATATTCAGAAATAGTCCCTCTGAGACCCAAGTGACACAACACCATTCCACCTCGACATGCCCCCACTTGGTCACACTCGTCTCACAAGTCTGGGGGCCAAAGAGGTCAGCATGCCCCTCCTCACAGCTCTGTTCTCCTAAAGTACCCAGCGGAAGAAACAAAAAGTTTCCACTAAAACACTCATTTCAGGAGGAACAGTCCACAGACATGCAGAGCCACAAAGGAGCTCTGAGCTTATGAGACCCCAGTTTCTCCTGTCCTCAAAAATCAACCCCATCCAGATGACTGCACGATGCCCACTGCAGCCATAGCCAAGCAGCACCTCTCCGCCTCCCCCCATTCCTACACCACAGCCGCCAGTGGGTAGGAGGATGGGCAGAGCCAGAAAAGGCAGAGGCTAGAGGGCCAAGACAAGACGCTACACACTTCTTCAAATTGGGATGGGGAAGGGGATCCTAATTTTGAACAATTTTTACCTCTTTTTTGAAAGTTTTAACTCCTTGGTGCAAATATTCAACGATCTGTAAAAACCAAAATTTGTAATTTAAAGCTTTCATGGGGCTACCATGGAAATATAAAGACCCAATTTGCAAACATAACTTCACAGGGGTGTTAAAGAGTAACTATTCTGAATAAGAAGTTTTGAAAGGACAGCTGTAAGCATGTTTGCAATGGTCAATGCCACAACGCCCATGGCAACCTCGCCCCCCCCCCCCCCCCCCCC
>NW_007726725.1:313794-319182 GCF_000696425.1 Galeopterus variegatus
CTGGAAGCCACAGGTGCACAACACCCAGAACAGAAGGCTCTACAGAATCTCCCCTTGCCTTTTCTTTTTTTTTTTTTTAACGTAACTGTTTTATTACTCTTGAAGACCTGCTTAAATAAAAGGCTGCCAACATGCAGCCTGACAAGTTCCACAAGTGAGAGCCCTAAAGAGTAACTATTTCCCAGATCAAGAAATTATGAGGGTCCTACCTATCGCTGATACAAAAAAAAGTAAAAGTGCTTCTGAGAACTGTGTAAATTACCCCAAATCTCAGGCAAGTTTCTCCAGAGTCCTTTTCAATCTCTCCTTCAAATTTTCAAAAACATTTGTTAATTATTTTGATCAACTCATATATAACCAGCTATTTATAAAAGCTTCCTTCAAATGTATCACTTAAATGGAGGAAAGCTTACATTTACTCACTGAAGCAGGCTCTGGAAGCATACCAAGAATACTCCAATCTTCTTTTGACTTCAAGGAAGCAGAGGCATGCCCCGCAGCCGTCCTGCTGAGCGGCTGCATTTCCAGGGCATTCTGAACTGGGTCAGTACCGTTCTGATAAACACCACCTTCTGAACACCCCATACAGATGTTTAAGGGGCACAACTGAAAGCCCAGGAAATCCAATGTTGTCACCAGCTGGTGTCAGAGCAACTGTGGGAGCCAGGGTGGCTTTGCTATCCACCCTCAGAGAAGGGCCAGCTTCCTATGGCTCTCTGGCCCTCCCTCAGGTTCATCAACCACCCATGTAAGCCAGGATGCCACGTTCCTAAGTGGTGTCCTTACGAGGTCCTGACAAATAGGGCTCCACCCCTCACATGGTAAACATAAAGAACTTAGAAATCATTTTCTTCTCAAACTCAGATACTTTGGCCATAAATGCAGACTACGAGCACAGCAGCAGCGAGACCAGAAGCTCCCAGGAGTGTCCACAGAAACCCCTTTCCTGGCTGTTGCTAAAATGTGAGGGTCACCAGCTCCAAGAGACACCCACAGACACATGAGACACCCACCCCACCACAGTGCCCAAGATGGCTCTGTTCATCCCAGAAATGACAGTGACCCACCAGGAGGGAAGCCCAAGCAGCGGGGCACGGAGTAACTACCTGTCACCCTCCCAGGGCTTCCCTCCAACCTGGCGGTGCTGAAGGGAAACACACAGAGGAACTACCTTTGTCCTACGCTAAGCACAGCTATCCAGTGCTGTCCTTGCATGGCTCCCAAAAAGTTATTTTTCTTTGTTCTTTTAAAATGTCACTGTTACCTGAGTATGTCAGAGGAAAACTGGGTTAAGGCCTTTGGCCTAAAGCGAGCCTCCCGTCCAAGTCTGTTCACTCTCTGCAGGCAGCTGCACCCCTCCCCCATGTCAGCAGGTGGACAGCAGCCCTCCAAGAGCGACCCCCCTGTGACAACTTCAGTAAATTTCTCATGGGGAAACTGAGGCTCCAAGGAATGATATACTCCATCACAGGCCAAACTGCAACAGTGCCCTCAAGTGACAAAATCTAAACTTCTAAGAATAGCCCTTGTGCCAAAGCTCCTGCTGCCAAAGTCGGTCACCAGAATTTCCAGTTCCCTTCAGTGGCTTTCCAGTTGACTTCAGTAACGGTCCCTCTGCACTCTGGAGTCCAGCCTGGGACTAAACCTCACCAAACTCAACCCTGGTTCAAACAGTACAGTCAGTGGACTTCTTTTTCCCTTTCCCCACCAACAAATAATACAATTCACCATGGATGGGAACCAATGCCTTAGACATCTGTTCTTCCACACACATTAACCTTGGCAGTATCGTTTTAAAATAAGTAACATTCAAATGTTCCACAGGCCAAGGTATCCAGGCCAATGGCGAGGAAATGGTTTCTGTCCTGGAATAGGAGGAATCTACACTTTGACCAAATTTTAGAGCCACAGGAGAGTACATTCCACACAAAAGCAGAATAAACAGAGGTATGCTAAAGAAAATGCTAATTTGCCAGGCCAAATACATAACACCTACCTGAAAAGATCTTCCTAACCAGTTTACATACATGCTAATTTGACATCATTATCACTTCTTTCTTCTTTCGACTATAATCGCAATATTATTTTGATGTTATGACTATCTTAAACTGTACATGACTAACCGGCACTCCTCAGTGTACTTGGGACAGCTGTACTGGCTGCAACAATCTCTCTAAAGATGTCCCATGTTCTTTCGTTTTCTCACAGTGGATAAAACTTAGACTCTGGCACCTTCAAACAAGCAAATCACAATTACAATAACATATATGTGTCTTTCGAAAATCGTCCTGACAAAGAATATCAAGACTGAGTTTGCTAAAACTAAATTTAACATGAGTTTATGAAAAGCTGTCAATGAGCTGCACATACTAAACTCATTCAAGGCTTAAGACCTGTCCTCCGGACTTCAGGGTGCAGCTTCTGTCCCTCCCGCTCCTGCCTGTGCCCCTGAGAAAGGAAGATGGGGGGGAGGCAAGCCCTTTCACACTTGACTCTCATTGCCAACAATCTGTTATTCCACTTGACACCTACATGTAGCTCTGAAAACCCTGCCCTTCCCAATACCTCCCAGCTCTTCCCCACTCTGTATCACTGAGTTGTAACAAGAGTTATTAGCAAAACAAAAGTTATTTTTACAAGTTACTTCCACCTTTGTTCTCTACATTTTTATTAAAAAATATTTCAAAGAGAAACATCAACTAGAAGAATTTAATATTTTCTGATCAATTATATGATGTAACTATAATATTTATAACCTGTTATTTTGATTTACAAAATTAGCCTGTTTAAAGAGGATCTTTTGGCTTGGGGCATTGGTAGCGGTTTTAACTAGCATTTTTTGGCTTTGGCTGTTACTAAACATAATTAATCAGAGTTCCTAATCAGTAGATCAACCGAAGGAGTCCTGAAGAGATGGATGTAGATCTTCTGTTTTCTAGATAGCATTTGGCCCCTTAAAAGTAAGTGCAGCTCTCAGCGTCACCCAAACGTCAACGTGAGCTGTCCTCTGCTCTCAAGTCTACAGGACTAAAGTAAGACACAGGAGGATGCACACAAAGAGCCAACGCTTTCACAGACTGCATGTCAAGAAGCTGTGTCCTGGTCAAATACACTCATCCTGAAACTGACCACAAAGCAGAAGAAGGGGAACTGGCCTGTGGCTCACTCAGGAAAGTGTGGTGCTGATAACACCAAGGCCACGGGTTCGGATCCCTATATAGGGATGGCCGGTTGGCTCACTTGGGAGAGCGTGGTGCTGACAACACCAAGGGTGAAGATCCCCTCACCGGTCATCTTTAAAAAAAAAAAAAAAAAAAAAGCAGACGACAGAACTGAGTCTTGGGACCACTCGGGACTAAGACAGCAGAGATACCCTTTGAGAACCATGTCTTCCTCCTCCTCCTCCTCATCCTCCCCGAGAGAAAAAGAGGGATAGGGATTCACTCCAGCAGAGGCTCAGAGCAAGGGAATCCAGCTGACCCCAAATCGCTACAGTCAGACAGCTGCAAGAGAGGCCATAGGTGCCCGGCCTCAGCAGCCTCACTCACAGCAAAGCTCCCACCAACTTGAAGTGATGGACGGGCATGTAGGGATGTCCTTGCTCTCAGGAAGGCACATGCTGAGACAGGTGGGACCACTGGAATGACATTCTTTTAAACAGAAAGTATCGTGACGTTTGACATCATAGCCTTCCACCATGAATAGCCTTGTTAAAACATTACTAAAGATCACCCACGTTCCCCACTAACAGGTCAGAATACACCTACTAACCACAGCAGAGCCTTCAATATAACACTTCGACAAACCCCTCGGAACCCCCAAAGTTTGTCATAAGGGACATCTCAGCCCTTCCTCGGTAGCTCATTTCAAGTCCTCTTTTCCTCCTCAGAGCACATCAGCCCTCACTGCCACCCCAGCAACACTTTCTCTGGCTGCAACACTTTCTCTGTCCCTTTCCTGCCCTGTAAAACATCCCTGTCAGAAGCTGACCACCAGCCCTGAACCTCATGCACTTTAACAGGAAAACTTTTCACTACTTAAGATGCAGCAACTCTTTCAAAGTGACCAGTGGCTCTCTTCTGAAAACAGGAGGGGCCACGGAAGGGCCCAGGGTTTTCCTCACCATCTCCACTACTGCTGCCACCACATGCCGCTGCTACAACCAACTGCACAGCACGTGTTACTACCTACCCGGGAGGAGCGCTCCAGAAGCACAGAACTCTCGTTGGGAAGGCTTGGTGGAGGGGCCAGCAAAGGGCACCGGAGGTTCAAGTGCCAGCATTCCCCCTGTCTAAGGATCCCCAAACAAAAGCATCCTGGTGTGAGATGCCGGGCAAGGACTCTTACTGTCAAACTTGAGGGACCACACGGAACCGCAGAGGTAACAGACGCAGCGTGAAAACTGCAAGGCTGAGGCAGTTTCTGAGCCCAAAGCTTCTGCTGTGAATGTGCTGGGCTCCTGTGTCCCTGGGCACAGCCCGCACCGTCCACAGACCACCGCACTGCCTGAGAGGGCAACAACACCATGCTGAACAATACTGCCACACTAAGTGCTGAAGCACGGCTCCAGAGCACGGTTTTCAGGCAAGGGCACAGCCGGGAAGGCTGGGCGCCTGAGATCTCTGCCCTCCTGCTAGCAGCAGGGAAGCCTGAGCCTTCCATCCAGACTTTCCCAGCCTCAAGGAGGGGGCGTCACCCCGCCCTGACCTCACCCATAGAAGAGGAGGTCTCTAGCCCACCACCCTAGCCCAAAATAATGAAGGAACAGGAGAATCAAGAGAGGACACAGACCACATGCCCAACTGCAGACACCAGGGAGGAGAAGACCATCAGACCCATCTATGTCCCTAAACTCTGCATAACCCAATACCTGGTCCCCGAGCGCCTGCTACTGTGCCTTCCGCCAGGGCAGGGGCACACAGGGCCGCTACAGAAGAGCACCACCTAACTAGGGGTGTGGCAGAGCAACTCTGACAGGCAGACCACCACCAGGACGGTGAATCCGGAGCGGCACGGGGCCGCCAACCCGCGAGTCGCCCATGCACCGCGCGGCCACTCGCTCCTCACTCCCTCGCCAGCCAGTCAGCTCCGACCCGGCCGCCCCTGGGCAAAGGCTGCCCCTCGGCCTGCTCCGGCCGTAGAGCTCTGCGGGATAGATGACCCGAGCGTCCCGCCAGGCCCAGAACTTCCTGGAACTGGAAGCCGGAGCCGCCGGGCACGCCCTTCCCCTCCCGCCCGGTGCGTCCACTCACCTGGGGGCAGCTGGAAGTTCTGGATGTTAGTCGGGTTCTGCGGCGGCTGCGGCAGACGCGGGGCGAGCACGGTGGGTGTCAGCGTGGCCCGGATCCCGCCGGCGGCGGCAGTGGGCGTCCGCGGCAGGCTCGGGGT
>NW_007726725.1:322734-327687 GCF_000696425.1 Galeopterus variegatus
CCCGGCAGGGCGGGCCCGGGACGGAGTTCTCCCTGCGGCCCCACCCCGCGGCCTTCCTCTCCGTGGCGGGGTTGGTGTACGGAGCGGCCCGGGAGCTCTCCTTTCAGGGCCGCCCCCTGTCCAGGGCGGCAGCAGCCATCCGGCTAGAGGACAGAGCCCGTCCGGTGAGGAAGGGTCCCCAGTATGAGGCCGCGACGTCTAGGAGCAGTTTTCTCTTCTTTATTTACTTTTCGCGGGGAAAAGAGTGAATTGTCTCAAATAATGTTTATAAGCACCTCTATAGGAATATTTCAGTGGAAGTTCTAGTTTCTTCTTTCTGAGTGGTGGATTTTTTTTAACCAAAAGGTGATGTTATTGTATGTTTCCACTGGTTTTCTTTTCTCCCGTTTTTATATGTTTACGTTTTGGTTTAGGGTTGTTTGTTTTTTTGTTTCGTAAAAACCCAGAAATGGTTCCCAAAGAGAAATCCCTCCTCGTCTGGGACCTCTCTGGCAACGAGATCACAGGATCAGGCTTTACTGCTGAAGAGACAATCTCAGCACAATGAATGAAGCTGTTGACATAGTAAATGACTTTTTTTTAACTGCTTTAACAAAAGAGGCTGCTGGGCTCTCAAAAGCAGTCTAACTGGGCCCATGTGCGTGAGCCCATAGCAGCCTTTCAAACTAATTGGCTACTGATAACTGGAGTACCTGGATCCTCCCCCCTCCACCTCAGGTTGGTTCTCTTGACAATAGCAGTAGCCGAGAAGCAGTGCAGCCTGCAGCCTCCCCCAGGGCGCGAGTGTTGGGGGAAATCCTATAAAGTATAACCAGAATTTCGCATGTGGACTTTAGCCCCCAGAAGGCAGGAAAGTTAAGGAATAGAACAAGCTAAGTGTAAGGAAGCATGGGGGGGGGAGGCGGGGGGTCCTGCAAGCCTGGGGGAATCAGTGCCCCAACTCCCAGGGGCACCTGGAGCCCACTTTTGGGCAGATGGTGAGTTTACCATGAAAAGCATAAATTTGGGGCCATATGTAAAATCTCAGAATCTTTGATTGTTGACAGCTAATACAGAAAATTTTAAAGTAGGTCATACCAGACAGTTGAGAGTCCAACTTCAGCTTCATGTGCTACTTGTGTAGGAGGAAACACCAGGTATGTAGCACAGTCTGCACCCTCGGAACCTTCAGATTGGAGTTGGAGCAGAAGAACACAAGCAGCTGTGCTACACAGCAGAACATGGGATGTCATGGAAGAAAGACCCAGGTTCTGGGTCCGTGAGTCCCAAAGCTCATGTAATTTGCGGGGTTCCCACATTCACACCCCCACCCTTTAAGTCTGCTGCTACTCTGGTACTGAGAGCTTTAATAAGGGTCAGCGGTGCCACCTCGACAGAGTGGTGACTTCTGCGTTCTTTGAAATCCCTGACAGGAGCCCTCAACCCTAGAGTGGTCCTGGCCTTCTGCAGGTGGGACTCAACTTCCTCCTGTGCTCAGGCACTTGCTGACATAGCCCCCAAAGTCCTCTGGAGCACCCCCAGCCCAGCAGTCACAGGAAGTATGGTGAAATTAAGAGTCTGTGTCCACCTGTCCCAACTTCCCTTGCAGGAAGGTCTTGTGCACCAAAAGGACTTAAGGAAGGTGGGAGCCACAGGCAGCTCTACTACATCTGGTATTTGTGAGAGCATTGCCCATTTTCAGGATGAACTGCAGGGTAAGAAAGCTGCGGCTCCTCCCCTCCTAAAGTGGGGCTGGGGGCACTGCCAACCATTAACCTTGGTCACCCTGGGGACTCAGGGCCTAATCTCTGAATACCTCTGTGTGGTTTTATTTATTGACACAAGCAGTTACAACATCCGCAGTTTGAAAAGAAATCCCACTTAGTGTAAAAAGGGGGGGAATTAAGTGTAAATTATAAACACCATATTTAAACATACAAAAATGTTTGCTGGGAGAACAGCAGAACTCCAAAACAGCATATCCTCGCTGCCTACAATGCTGGAAATGTGCAAGGCTGTGGCCAAAAAAATGACTTCCCAGGCCAGCAACTTTGTGGGCCCTTAAAATTCATTAAGCAGTATATTGTTTTCTTCAGTAAAATAGAGTATCAGACACACTCACTAAGGGCCAGCAACTTTGTGGGCCCTTAAAATTCATTAAGCAGTATATTGTTTTCTTCAGTAAAATAGAGTATCAGACACACTCACTTAGATATAAGAATAACATAACCAAGAGTCAGTGATTTCAGTGTTGCCCTGGGAAAGACAGGCAGTTTCTATTACCCATGCTTGTGTTATCTGCCTGAAATCCTTCATCATAAAACAATTTTTTAAAAAGCCGTGCAGCTAGATGCCAGCTGGTTGCCTGGTGCTGGCTCCCAGAGTCCCATCTCCTGGGCGACTTCACCAGCCCAGCCAGCAGCATTCTTTAGCTACACAGGCTCAGAGGTATGTGCCCATTATCAAAAACGGATCCACATCCCAGGGACAAATTCATGAACACATAACTGCTCCGTAAATGTAGACATAGTGTTTCTTAGGGATGCCATAACATTATCACAAAACTGTACTTAAAATGACAGAAATTTATTCTCTCTCAGTTCTAGAAGCCAGAAGTCTGAAGTCAAGGTGTGGTCAGGGCACATTCCCTCTGGAGGATTTAGGGGAGAATTCTTCATTGCCTCTTCCAACTTCTGGTGGCTCCAGGGTGCCCTTGGCTTGTGGCCACATCACTCCCATCTCTGCTTTTACCTGGCCGCCTCCCTGTCTGTGTCCTCTCTGCTTCTCATAAGGATGCCAGTCATTGGATGTGGGACACACCTAAATCTAGAATATCATCATGAGAAACTTATTACATCTGCAAAGACCCTATTTCCAAATAAGTTCACGTCCTTATATTCTAGATGGGTGTGAATTTGGGGGGAGACACTGTTCAACCCAATAGAGCAGATGACTAATTTGTCTTCCTTTGGAGAGACAATCTTAGAGAAATCAGAAGGCACTGGTTGGTCTGATCAGCCCCTTTGCCCTGGGACTTGTGTCGGGGGAGGTTAGAATCCAAGATGGTGGCCTGTGTCTTGAGGGGCCTGGAATGGAGCCCACTAGTCAAGACAGTTCCATTCCTGCTCTGCTTTCTCAAGATAATGACCATGCTTGAATCTGCTCGGCCAAGATTCCCTGGCAGGGACAGGGTTCATGTGGCCACCAGTAATAACCAGGACTAATGGATGAGCACTCCCTGAGTGCCACGCTGAGCCTGTTTTACAGATGATGGAGCTGAAGCTTGAGAAGGGCACGTCAATGGCATCAGGTCTCATTCTTGGTAGGGTAGAAACTTGGGACTCGGACCCTAACACTGGCAGAAACTGGCACTGCCCTTTCCAGACTGCCATAACTGACCAACCCCTCTGTTCACACATGAAGCATGAGCTGAAAACCATTGATGAGATACTCACTCAGTAAATTACAGTCAGAACCAGGCCTGCCTCCTGTCTGAGATTGACCCAGATCTCCCAAATGGAGCTGTCTGCAAACTCTCAAGTGACTCATTTATGACAGTCTCTTGGCTGACTCCTACAAATGGCTAACTATAGCCATTGTGCACGGGTTTTACTAGTTTAACTCAAAGAAGAGCTTATTTCAAAGTTCAGGAGGGAACTGCCCTCTCCTGACAGCACTCCAACAAGTCAGCCCTCCCGTGCCATCACTGCCATTCCAAAGTGTGCAGAAGGAAGGACTGACTTTCAAGTGAGAGAAGCCTGATGGCTCTCGGCCCCTCCTTCACATGGAAAGGTGCGATGATGCCAGGCTCCACTTTTTGAGCACAATGCCCATGAGGTGGTTTCTTAGAACTACTTTTTGCTTTAGTTGATTCCTAAAATAACTTTTCCCTCACGGACTCGGTTTATAAAACCCAAGCCTCAATCCCTGAAAACCCACCCTCCTGAAAGCCTTTAATTTCATTGCAGGTACTATGGAAGGTGCAACAAATCATAGGTTTGGTCATTGGTAAAGTTAGTTTAATAAGCATTAATTGTTAGGATGGACTATATAAAACTAAGGTATTGGACAATGACCATTGTCAATTAGAATGCAAAAAATGAAACTTTTAAAATGAGACCCTTTATAAAAGCATCAAAAAACAGATACCTCAATATAAAACTAACAGGGGGCTGGCGGTCAGCTCAGTGGGTTAGAGTGTGGTGCTGATAATTCCAAGGTGCAGGGTTTGATCCCTGTACCGCCCAGCTGCCAAAAAGTAAATAAATAAAAGAGAAAAAAAAGAACTAGCAAAGAAATGCAAGACCTATAGTGAGAAAATTGTAAAATATCATTGAGAGAAATAAGAGGAAAAAATAGATGTATGGAGGGATATGCCACATTCAGGAATCAGAAGATGCAATGTTGCAAAAGTGTCATTTCTCCCAAAAATGATCTATGGATTCAATGCAATTTTTTTTTAATTACAGCTGGTTTACCCCCCCACTTTCCCCCCACAGAAATTGACAAACTGGGTTTCTATTTCCAGTATGATAAACTCCTATGGAACTAACTATTCCACAGGTAGCAGTATAAACTCTGGACAAAATACAAAACAACACTAACCTGAAGTCACCAAAGTGAACACAAGTGGGCAGATTCTGGAGGGGAGTCAGCAATGCTTCCTCAAACAAAAATTGAAAAAATTTGTTGCCAATAAACCTGCCTTTCAAGAAATGTTTAAAAAAATTCTTTAGAGAGAAAGAAAATATATAAGTCAGAAATTTGTTTTGTTTTATTTATTTATTATTAGTTTTTTAATTTTATTTTGTCGATATACAATTAGGTTGATTATTGTGGCCCATTACCGAAACCCCCCTCCCTCTTCCCTCTCCCCGCTCCCACCCAACAGTGTCCTTTCGGTTTGCTTGTTGTATCAACTTCAAGGAGTTGTAGTTGTTAAGTCTTCTTCCCCCCCCCCCAGATTTTGTGTGA